>NW_014577189.1:664140-665484 GCF_000485595.1 Priapulus caudatus | reverse complement strand
CTCTCTCTCTCTCTCTCTCTCTCTCTCTCTCTCTCTCTCTCTCTCTCTCTCTCTCTCTCTCTCTCTCTCTCTCTCTCTCTCTCTCTCTCTCTCTCTCTCTCTCTCTCTCTCTCTCTGCGTGCGAGTGCGTGCGCACAAGCGTGCGTGTGGCTGTGTCTGTCGGTCTCTCCTTCTCTTTCCCTTCCCTCACCCTATATCTCTATGGGAGGAAGTGGCGCTGTTTTATGGAAACGGCGTCGGCGATAAAGCTGTATATTAGAGCGCGGGCGGCGGCGGCGTTAGCCACGTCGGCTGCACGCCACGTGTCGACGCGACCGCTGCTCCGCGTCGGCCTGCTTCTGTTTTAGACCGCCGATATAAAATTTTACCGCTGGCCGAACGAGCAACAGGCGAGTAGAAAATTCGACAATAAAAACAGCTAGCTATCATCGGATGCGCGCGCGTGTGTGTTTGAGCGAGAGANTTATAGTTAAGATATATAAGCGTTAAGTATAAAGCGGATTCTAATAGAACAATGTGGTACGGTAGAACGGTACGTTCCCGGACGGATACGAAAACTCAATTTTCGGCAAGCAAAATCAACAGCACAGACGGC
The DNA here is from genome assembly GCF_000485595.1 of Priapulus caudatus. NCBI lineage: Eukaryota > Metazoa > Priapulida > Priapulimorpha > Priapulimorphida > Priapulidae > Priapulus > Priapulus caudatus. The sequence goes on along the minus strand of NW_014577189.1, from coordinate 664,889 downwards.
AAGTGCGCAGATCTGCGCATGCTCTCTATATAGGTAAACACGCGTTATACAGTAACCGCAAAGAAACCTCCTCCGCATAATAAATATGTTTAATTAAGCGGCCTCGCGTGACGTCACCGCGACGACTCCATTGCCACGCGAGCGCCCTCTATACGAGGCGCGCGCCACGACGATGAATTTTGGCGGCGAAGGAAAACACAGCTGCCGCGAGGAAGCGTGGCCCGTCGGTGTGTTTGTTGACGGAGCGTAGATCAAAGCACGCCGACGGGATCACGGCTATATAAGCCTCTAATTACGCCGGGTATTTGTTTATTGCCTTTATTAACTAGCCCGCCGACTGCGGCGGCCCGCCTTCGCTGGCTGCCAGCCACACACACCCTGCAAGCAGGCATCCCTCCACCAACCACGGACTGATATCTTGCAATCATGCATCCCTCCACCATCCACGGACTAATACCCCTGCAAGCAGGCATCCCTCCACCATCCACGGACTAATACCCCTGCAAGCATGCATTCCTCCACTAACCACGGACTGATACCCTGCAAGCATGCATCCCTCTACCATCCACGGACTGATACCCCTGCAAGCATGCATCCCTCTACCATCCACGGACTGATACCCCTGCAAGCATGCATCCCTCTACCATCCACGGACTGATATCTTGCAAGCATGCATCCCTCCACTAACCACGGACTGATACCCTGCAAGCAGGCATCCCTCTACCATCCACAAACTGATACCCCTGCAT
>NW_014577189.1:658901-660405 GCF_000485595.1 Priapulus caudatus | reverse complement strand
ATAGAGAGATAGAGAGAGTGAGAGAGATAGACACGCGCGCGCACACATACGCGCGCACACCAACCCAAACACACACACACACACACACACGCGCGCGCGCGCACGCACGGAGAGAGAGAAAGATAGAGCGAGGAAGAGGGCGTGTGTCTGCGTTCGTCTCCGTGCATATGCGCGCCTACCTATGTGTCGTTGCTCGTATTTTTGTGGCAAGCGTCTACGAAGCCCCAAGGAATTTGGTTAACATGTAGAAGCAGCAGTAATGGAGCCCCCTCGTGTAATTCCTATGAGTGCCATCAGCCATTAGAACGAGTGTCGCTGGCAATAGAAATACAGCGTTATGTGCGTATCGGGTGCTGCTAGGCTGAGATGAGAGGATCTGCCAACAGCCTTCAACAAGTACCACAGGAGGAGGAGGAGGAGGAGCATTCGCTCGCTCAGTAGTTGACACCAGAGAGCTGTTACTTTAACCGCGTGTGCCCACGTGCTGCCGTGCTCGCGGCTGCGAGTACCCTCCGGTATTAGGCGTAAATAATCTCAAAGGATGTACGGATAAATAATCTCAAAGATGTACGGATAATTAATCTTAAAGAGGTAAGGATAGATAATCTCAACGAGGTAAGGATAAATAATCTCAAAGAGGTAAGGATAGATAATCTCAAAGATGTACGGATAATTAATCGCAAATAGGTAAGGATAGATAATCTCAAAGAGGTAAGGATAAATAATCTCAAAGAGGTAAGGATTAATAATCTCAAAGAGGTAAGGATAAATAATCTCAAAGAGGTAAGGATAAATAATCTCAAAGAGGTAAGGATTAATAATCGATTCGAGATTATTTATCCGTACATCTTTGAGATTAGCTATCTTTACCTCTTGGAGATTATTTATTCGTACATCTTTGAGATTAGCTATCTTTACCTCTTTGAGATTATTTATTCTTACCTCTTTGAGATTATTTATCCTTACCTTTTTGCGATTATTTATCCGTACATCTTTAATATTAATTATCCCTACCTCTTTGAGATTATCTATCCTTCCCTCTTTGAGATTATTTATCCTTACCTTATTTAGAATATTTACCCTTGCCCGGTATGTATATGTGCGTAACTGATAGCTCATACATCTACAGGTAAAAAAAATTGATAAATACATTGACAGATGTACATGGAAACATAATTATAGTGATGAAATAAAACAGAGAACAATAAGAGGCAGCAGCAAAAAAGTTTATATATTTTGTTATATAAGTTAACAAAGCATCCCGGGGTGCACGCGATTAAAGTAACAACTCTCTCAGTATATGTGCTACGTGTACGAGGGACGCGCGCGTTTCTCGCCCGCTCACAAACCGTCGCTGAGATATCACGCTCTCTCTATCTCTCTCTCTCTCTCTCTCTCTCTCTCTCTCTCTCTCTCTCTCTCTATCTCTCGCTCTCTCTCTCTCTCTCTCTCTATCTCTCTCTCTTTCTTTCTCTCTCTCTTTCTCTCTCTCTCTCTCTCTCTT
>NW_014577189.1:654750-655149 GCF_000485595.1 Priapulus caudatus | reverse complement strand
CTCTCTCTCTCGCTCTCTCTCAAACACACACGCGTGCGCATCCGATGATAGCTAGCTGTTTTTATTGTCGTATTTTCTACTCGCCTGTTGCTCATTCGGCCAGCGGTAAAATTTTATATCGGCGGTCTAAAACAGAAGCAGGCCGACGTGTCGCGTCGACACGTGGCGTGCAGCCGACGTGGCTGACGCCGCCGCCGCCCGCACTCTCATATACAGCTTTATCGCCGACGCCGTTTCCATAAAACAGCGCCACTTCCTCCCATAGAGATATAGGGTGAGGGAAGGGAAAGAGAGGGAGAGACCGACAGACACAGACGCACGCATGCTTGTGCGCACGCACTCGGACGCAGAGAGAGAGAGAGAGAGAGAGAGAGAGAGAGAGAGAGAGAGAGAGAGAGA
>NW_014577189.1:652787-653311 GCF_000485595.1 Priapulus caudatus | reverse complement strand
GAGAGAGAGAGAGAGAGAGAGAGAGAGAGAGAGAGAGAGAGCGACGGAGAGACGAACACGTAATGGCCAAACACGGCAGCATTGACATAGCTGGTGAGAGTGCCCCGCCGAAAGCCTCAAACAGCGGCGGAGCGTCTTTGATCCCCGCAGGATCAAGGTGTTCGCGGCCTGTGCCGGTCACAATCAGCCGCTTTGCTCACACAATGGTAGCGGCGATGTGAGAAAGTGTCGTGACGGCAGCGGGAAACGCGAGCTGCTGTTGTACGTGGTGGTGTGTGAGCCCGGCAAACTCTCTTTACAGGTAATTTATCGCGACCGCTCCGGGGCTGGCGTGTGTGTGCGTGCGTGTGGGTGTGTGTGCGTGCGTGTGTGTGTGTGTGTGTGTGCGCGCGCGGTGTGTGTGTGCGCGTGTGCGCGTGTGCGCGCGTGTGTGCGTGCGTGTGTGCGTGCGTGCGTGTGTGTGTGCGCGCGTGTGCGCGTGTGTGTGCGTGCGTGTGGGTTTGTGTGCGTGCGTGTGTGTGTGT
>NW_014577189.1:651011-652108 GCF_000485595.1 Priapulus caudatus | reverse complement strand
ATTACATTTTGGTGGTGATCCGGATCCAATTAATTAATTAATAAAAATTTTCACAGTGAGAGAATTGAGCTGCCTTGGCGGAGGTCTGTGCTCTCCGAGTGCTCTAGTTCAGCTATACGTCCGTCCAAGTCCACCGCAATTTCGATAATTCAACATAATCATCTCCATTCATTGAGCTTCCTGTCCAAAAAATTCATTTCCACTCTTTTGTCAAAAAAGTAGGTAGGTAGGGCAACACTGTACAGGTTCGTGATTTACGAGATGCGAGGGTCATAGAATGCACGAAAATTCACGAATCGAACTTTTTCTTGACGAAAACGAATAAACAGAGTATGGAAAAAGAAAACGAAGAAATAGTGCCCGACGAGGGAAAATGAAGTGGAAATGGACCGGAAAGAATATCAGGAAGATATCAAGTAAAAGATAAAAATGAAGGAGTGGACAACGAGGAAAAAGAAAAGGACGAAAACAACAACAAAACAAGAAAAAAAAACTAGGAGAATAAAAGAAGAAACCGAATATGTCAAAGAAAAACTAAGGCGAAGAAGAGGGGAAATGCGAGAAGAAAGAGCTAGGAAGCGGAAGAAGAGGAAGAAAAAAGTAAAAAAAAACAGGAGGGTGAAGAAGAGCAGCAAGGGAAGATGTGAGGGAGAATAAAAAGCAGGACGGTCAAGAAAGGAGTAAGAAAAGATGGGAATAAGGAGGAGGAGGCGGAAGAGGAAGAAGAGGAGGCGGTGGAGAAGAAGGGGGAGGAGAAGGATGATGGGTGGGAGAAAAGAAAGAGGAGAAGGAAGAGAAGGAGGAGAAGGCGATGACAGAAGCCACGATTGTGGTGCGTAACGAGGGTTAATGAAGGCGTCAGCGACAGGATAGGGGCAGAGAGAAAGAGAAAGAAAGAGCGAAAGAGAGAGAGACGAAAACGGAAAAGAAATAGACGACGAAATGAAAACAGCATTCGCGATGAAAACATCATGAATTATTTGCACAATGAATGCAATTAGCACATAAATTAAACGGCAGAATTTATTCTAATTCGAATAAAGAACAGCGATGATAGAAGGTGTACCACCCCCACCTTACACCCCCACCCCACACCA
>NW_014577189.1:645877-648714 GCF_000485595.1 Priapulus caudatus | reverse complement strand
AAAGTAAAAAAAACAGGAGGGTGAAGAAGAGCAGCAAGGGAAGATGTGAGGGAGAATAAGAAGCAGGACGGTCAAGGGAGGAGTAAGAAAAGATGGGAATAAGGAGGAGGAGGCGGAGGAGGAGGAAGAGGAGGCGGTGGAGAAGAAGGGGGAGGAGAAGGATGGTGGGTGGGGTTGAAGGGGGTGGGGGTTGTAGTTGGAAGAGGGTGGTGTAATAGCTGGAAATGGGGGCGTGCGGGCTGGGAGTGGGTGGTGGGCATGGTGACACTATAGGCGGTGTGTGTGGTGGGTGGGCCTGGAGGGGGCGGGGAGTGTGGTTGGATGGATGTAGTGCGTGGGTTTGGAGCGAGTGGGAAGTGGGGGGGGGGGTAGGTTTATTGTGGTTTGGAAACAAGGTGACGTGAGGGCTGGGACGGGTCAATGAGTGGCATCCGATGACAGTAACTGAAGTAGGTATAAGAGATGGTGATGTGCTAGCTTGAGTGAGGAGCTGGCATAGAAAAGCATAGAGGCGACTAAAGACATTTAGATCACGTCAAAATACAGACGCTGTCACGAACACGATGTCTCACACGCGAATTGGCGTGACACGTAACCCGTAACAACACGGAACAATGCGATGCAACGCGGAACAACACGTAACAACACGTAACAATGCGATGCAACACGAAACAATACGTAGCAACACGTAACAATGCGATGCAACACGGAACAATACGTAACAATTCGATGCAACGCGGAATCACACGGAACAATTCGATGCAACGCGGAATAACACGTAACAATTCGATGCAACACGGAACAACACGTAACAATTCGATGCAACGCGGAATAACACGTTACGGCATAACACGGACACGGAATAGTTTAATTCAGGCCGCTCACGTTACCATTATTATATTTTGCACTAATTGTGAGGCGGGAACGCCAGAGTCCATTCCTAGTGTCCTATGCAGGTAGGAAATATACCATTTCCTAGTTCCCAGTTGAATAAAATCACAATTCCTAGTATTTTAATATTTATAAATCTTAATTTTACAAACTTATCTGGTATTTCCGGGCTCACAGATAATTAAATTGGGCAAACCGGCGTCCCGAAATTAAATGTTCTCCTTTAATTGTTCATATTTACACAGGTTACCAATTGCACTTATTATGTATATGTATATCTTATATGTATGTGGACTATTTGCGCTAGGAATAGAAGATATCAAATTATTAAAGCAGTTTTTACACGTTCGTGGATTTTTAACCATCTGTTAACCACAGACAATGAAACAGTTCTAACATGGAATTTTCGTGGGACCGATAAACTTGGGAGATCGACCAGTAGCGTGTTCAACTCGACGTCACACTGGACCGTGGCGCCATCTTTAGAATGCCTTACGAAGTGCATGAGCTTTTCGGTACATTATTTCAGACGATTATAGCTTTGCAGCCTTTCAGCGCCGTTCTAAAATTACACAGTACAGAGTAGAAAACACGAGTGTGACACCATCGTAATAAATTAAAATAAATTCTAGCCCGTAATCAGTTCACAAACAATCAATTTAACGGATTGACATTCATCCGGTCGATACCGTAATTTTCGTGACGCGTAAAGAATAGACTGCTCAATAAATTTCGCAATGCGTCTCAATTTCTGGTAATGACATCATAATTCCCGACAATTTGCGGTAAAAAAATCAGCTAGAAACGGTCATTAATTCTAGTTGGAATTATAGTCATTTGTGAAAGACATATATATATACACATATATACACATATATAAAGACATTTATAGTATATTATTATAGAGAAGCACTGGATAGCCGGCGTGTGTCTGCGCATGATATAGCTATTGTGTATGAGATGTTTGAACGGTGGTAGAAATGTTAAGATCTACTGGATTCATTAATTGGACAGCATCGAGACGCCATCATAAATTCTGGGTCACGTTCGATGTATTTTTCACTTTGTTGGTGCCTTGGTTCCACCCACTTCTTTCTTTCTTATCTTTTATGGATCCATCATCCCCTCTTCATTCCCGCTTCCTAGAATCCGTGTTATAACTCATTTCCCTTCTCATTCCCTCTCGCCCTTTTTGCGCGCTCTCTCTCTCTCTCTCAGTCTCGTTTTTGCTCAGTCGGGTGTGCGTTCAGACACGTGCGTTGGGTGACTATAAGGTGCAATTTTGCTATTGCAACAGTATTGCTAAAGTTGAAATACTATTACCGATAATATTACAGCAATTGAAAAACTATTACGATACTATTGATGAGTTAAGAAATTGTGTATAATATTGTTATAACAATCGCATGTTCGTATGTAAACACGTTTGGGTTTACATTAATTTCTAGACTGGTACCTTGTCGTTCCACTTGCACACTCGTGCAAAGCGAGTGAGCTAGTTGAGTGGACAATGCATAAATGACTGCGTGTTTGTCTAGTTAATTACAGCAATGGCGGTATAGTGTCTGTGATGGTTTTAACGCGACATTTACCGGCGAAAACACATTTAAGCGGTTAATAAACCAACATATAGTGCTTTAATGAGATGATTATTGAGTAAACAATCGGCGACAGTTATCGGTGTTCTACTTCGACATAAATGTTTAATGATTCGATCAATTGGTTCAACGATTCGATCGAAACGATTCGATCAAATGTCAACAGACATCAATGTTCTACTTCGAGCTATCAAACCAAACACTTGCAATTAATCGATAGTTCGATGCATCGTTACACTCCTAGTGTGCGTGCGTGCTGGTGGTGTGCGTGCGTACGCGTGTGTGCGTCCGCGTGTGCGCGTGCATGTGTGTGTGTCTGTGTGTCGCGTGTCTGTGTGTGTGGCGGGG
>NW_014577189.1:637887-644942 GCF_000485595.1 Priapulus caudatus | reverse complement strand
TATATATCACGTGATGGCGCTCAGATATCGCTATCAGATTTTAGAAATGTAAAAGTTTTTAATTCGAGCAGTGACAGGATGACGATGATGATAACGATGATGATGATGAGGATGAGGATGCAATTGTTTTTGCTGCTGCTTCTGTTGTTGTTGTTGTTGTTGTTGTTGTTGTTGTTGTTGTTGTTGTTGTTGTTGTTGTTGTTGTTGTTATGTTCGTCGCCGCTGTTGTTGGGGGGTGTTATTATTATTATAGTTGCTATTGTTGTTGCTGTTGTTGTTGTTGTTGTTGTTGTTGTTGTTGCTCTTTGTGCTGCTGCTGCTGATGATAATGATGATGATGACGATGATGATGATGATGATGATAACGATGATGATGACACCGCTTTTTCGACCGCTAATAAGCTAATTTCCAACGCCACCTACGTAAATTTTGTACGTCATTACTAAACACTAAGAAATCTGAACGCGGATGTATCGACGCTATTCTTTGCATAATATTGTTTATGTCGTTACTTACATCGTTGATCTAACAGCGGTCTCACACGTGTGAACTAACGACCAAAAGTTTCGCTGTTCGACGAAAATAAATACAAAAGATGGCCGTACAAATAGAAGCCGCAAAGAGGCGATGCGCAACATACACAGCTATAGCCATCGTGGCAAGATTCCATTGCTATCATCCTTCCTGTTCTCTCATGTAGAGGTCGCCTCCTTCGCGCTGCCTCGATATTCGAAAGCAGCGCAGCAGCGATCGTCGCTAGAATTCGCCATTTCCGCGGCATTCTCTGTGTGACAAGCAGCGGTCGCATGTCGTAAATATGACAGCGTAAATTTCTTGCCGGTAACTAACGGAATGTGCCGGGAAGCTGGCCCGTGCGCTGGTGCACGAGTGTACCATACGTAACCAATATATTTCCGATCAGGCATGAAGGAGCGTGTGACTAGTACAAATATATATATATATATATATAAGGCAAAAAATCACGAGCGTTTCTCTTTCTACTCGCAAAACACTACTCTCGACTCCGTTCGTTAGTAAACTATGAAAAGCAAGTTAACATTCCATACCCATGATATTCTATACAAATGCTGAAGCGACGAGTAAATAGATCAAAGTGCATCGACTCATGATTGAGGCGCTTAATCAATGGGACCCATCTTATACATATTCTTTTCAACGCACACAAGCACACACACAGGCACACAGACACACGCACACACATACGCACGCACACGCACATGCGCACAAAAACGGAGGAAATCACGCACGGACAAAATGATTTGTTAGGCCATTTCACATGCAGAGGTGGGCCTCGGCGGGTGGGGTAGGGGAGGGTTGAGTATGTACTTGGTTTAGCAAGCAAGCATTTTGAAGCTTATAATGCTTATAGGTTTTGCAGTGTGGCTGCTGCTATTTCGTACCGAGAATGACAATGCCCGGTATTACCGGCTAGTGCACGTCCAAATTATAATATACACTGCGTGTGTGATTTATATCGGCATAATTTTCTACTTATTGTTGTATTATCGACATTAATCTCTTTAGGTATTGATAGGATTCTTGTATAGATCGTCATCAGCATTATAAATAAATGCATTGTCTCTCATTAAAAATCATATAATAACTTCTAGGGAAACTATAGGTAGTACGCGAATGCTTTCAGAAAAGCGGCGTACTCAAGTTTTTTTTATGTATAATCGCCATTATAGTAATAAATCAATGGAAGTATGTCTGCCTCTATCTTGACGGGTCACTGACAGAATCCAAACATTAAGTTAGGTCATTCAAAAGGGCCCAGAAATACATGCAGTGTATATTAAACTTCACACGCACGCATTCATTCACTTATTCACTGGGAACACGCGCACAATATCCACGCAAAAGTTAATAATCAACAATCAATGTTCAAAATTATCGTGCAGCTGTGTAGAGTATTCTCGCGCGAACACGCGTATCTCAGACAAATGAACGTCTCTCCGCCCCTCACACGCTAAGAACCGTGCAGCGCGCATGCGCACCCCTGCCCTAGATTATGATATTTCCCTCCATGCTCCTCTCGTCTGCGCATCTAGATCCCGATCCGGATCTTCTTTCTGTAAAGGGCGCAGTCGCAGTCGCGTTGGGATCTACTTTCTGCAGAGCGCGCCGTCGCACGCGTCTCGCAGGAACTACTTTTTGTAGAGGGCGCAATCGCACGCGCCGCTGACCTTCACGTGACTCCAGCCCGTGTCTCCGTGCGCGTTGATGACGTAGGCGTAGACGAAGACGGGCGAGCTGCGGCAGATCGAGTAGAACTTGCGATGGTTGACGCCGTAGCAGGACTTCTCGGCGACGCACGTCGTCTCGTAGAAGTACTGGTTGACGATGAGCCCGTTGATGAGGATCTCCTGCAGCACCGCCACCTCGCGGTCGTCGCGGTCGAACGCCGTCAGGCGGGCGCCCCACGACGAGTTGCTGTTGCAGACCGACTGCGGCATGTTTCCCGCGTAGTCGTAGACAGCTCGCTTCTCCCGCAGCGCGTCCGCCTCGTCCCAGTGCTTGCTGGCGCGCTTGCTCCCATGCGTCTGCTCTCCGTCCACTTTGCGCGCCTTCTCGTAGAGCTCGTTGTAGTTGAGCTCGCGCGAGAAGGGCGGTCGGGAGGGAGGGCTCGGCGCCAGTACGACGAGACTCGACATGTACTGCGGATTGATGACTGACTCGAGGCGGGCGATGCGTCGCAGCTGCGCCTGCGCACTGACGTGCGTGCGGTTCGAGCGCGAGTGACGCGGGTAGTGTAGCGACAGCATGTCGGCTTCGGCTCTGACCGGAGAGCCGCTGGCAGTGGAGACGAGAACTAGGCAGCAGACGAGAAAGCCGAGTTTAAGGGTTACCTGCAAAAGGAAATGGTGTTGTTATTGTTATTATTATTATTATTATTATTATTATTATTAGTAGTAGTAGTAGTAGTAGTAGTAGTAATATTTGTATTCATATTCTCCATCGATTTCCATCAGTAGACATCGTCGTGACGTGCCTCGGGCAGCGCATGCGCATAGTGCACCAGATGTGACGTGTAACGCGCACATCACTCGCTCCTTGTACCACCGTTTACTGCTGTACCGCACCTTCTTATACCTTCACGTATAGACGTGATCGAGCGCTCGTGCGTGCACGCGCGTGTGTGCGTGTTTGTGTACGCGTGACTGTGTAGTACGTGCGCATGCGTGCGCGCGTGCGTGAATGAGCGACTGTGTGGTCGTATGTATGGTGTGCGCTTGCGTACGCGAGTGCGCGCGCATGTAGGCGTAAAATCGCACGCGTTTGTCGCGATGCTGCGCCACAATAGATGACAATTAAATATTATGTATGAGAGGGTGGCTATCCACTTCTAGCTAACGCGTATTACCCACACGTATCTTACCGTAAGTCACCAAGATAAGAACATACCTTGTCTTACATACACATTCGTGCGCATCTAGTCGTATGATGCTCGCCTGCTGGCGTATATAGTGTGAATGATAATACTATCCAACAATCTCCGTTAACTTAAAGGCCGCTCCGTGTAACAAATTTTTTATTTTTTCATCAGTCATAATGACATATTCATTTATGACAGATTAGTTACATTAATATATATACTAAGTAAAACTTCCGTCGACTTGAAATTTCGACTTATTTGAATTCTTTGAATATCGCCTTTCGGTTTTAAACAAACGCGTTTCTTTTGTTACATTAGTGTATTTATGCTAAATTGAACATTTGTCGACTTGAAAGTCCGACGTCTTGAATTCTTTGAAAATCGCCCTTCGATTTCAGACAAAGGCGAACTAGCGAGATGTCCTACGCTATCGCTGTGTACACACATGGTTAACAGATTTGCTATAAGAGATGGCATAAGAAGAACAGAGAAGCCGTTAACCATATCCACCTATGAAGTTTTTCTTACTAGATGGAAAGCTTTGCATATAAGCGCAAACTCGATTGGCAAATCGCGATCCGATGTTTACGTGTTATTCTTACATACACAGGCCTACATATAGGAAATAATATGCGCGACCTTGAAATGACGATGCCTCGATGCCAAATTTGGATACTGCAACGTACTACAACAGAAACAGACGATGTTTCGCCGGAACTCCCATCTTTTACGCCGGACAAACACGCGTATCTATATAAAATGGGACGGACAAGTTACGCAACTTAGATGCACCGTGACAAACCGCTTATAATAACGCTGGCGACCTAACCTTGATCGTAACCTGTATAACAACCCCGACCCTCACCCTGGTCACGCTCTGATCACGTGTTTCCATTAACTCGAACATGAATTGCGAATTACGCAACACGCTCGATCCACCAGCCGGTATAATATCGCTTCCGACGATCGTTTGTGTCCGCGACTTGGTGACACGTACTGCGGCTCTCTCCGCTGCCTGCGTCCGCCCGCGCGTGAGCACGACACGAGACATTACGACGTGCCAGGCTGCTACTGCGCACTGCGTGCCCCCACATACACGCGTCACGTCTGACCTCCGCGGCAGGCGGAAAGCGGGGTCGAGCGCAAGCATCCGCCTTGACAAACTATCCCTCTCGCTCTCCACCTCTCTCACTATGTCCTCTGTCTATTTATTGATTTATCTATTTATCTATCTATCTATCTATCTATCTATCTATCTATCTATCTATCTATCTATCTATATAGTAGTAGTAGTAGTAGTAGTAGTAGTAATATTTGTATTCATATTCTCCATTTCTATTCCTATTATGATCCCCATCGTCTCTGTAATTATTATATCTCATATAAGAAAAATCCCAAGCATTATGGCCACAGATTTCTTTCTTCTTCAAACTCGCAGGGGAGAGATATTTTTACTTAGCAACAGAGATGTGGGGTAATAATTCTTAGATCATAAATGCACGCAGGCCATGGGTGCATTTATGCCATTATGCATTTATGCATTTATTATTTATTTATGCATTATGCATTTATTTGTGCATTTATGCCAGGCTATAGCACGACCGCCCATCCTACGTCTTGGGCTACATACGTAACCTTGCAAACCGGTAAACGTGTGGAAATGTCAGGTCGTATTGCTCTTGAGGCAAGCAATAAACTCACAACCATAATCGTATCAAAGACGCAAGGTTACTATGCATTTATCATAAATGAATCAAAGTCAATGTTACGCCGTAGAATAAGTGATACGGCTGAGTCATCAATGCAGTCCGAAGTCTAATCGTGTGTGCGTGCGTACCTGTCCGTGTGTGCCCGCGTGTGCGTGCATGTGTGTGTGTGCGTGCGTGCGTGTGTGCGTGTGTGCTAAGTAACCTTTCTCCCTACCACCAATCCCTTCTGTCTACTGTCCGCCTCTCTCCCTCCTATATCCTCTATCTGCTGTTCTCTATCTCCTCCCTCTCTCCATCTCATCTATCTCATTCGCTTGCTCTCTGTCTCCACGGTGCTCCCCCGTCTCAAGTTCCCTACCCCCTACGTTCTATCTGTCTGCCTGACTCTCTTTTTTTCCATTCTCTCCCTCACTCACTCCCTCTCACGCTGCCTTTCTCACAGACTTCGCTTTGGATATTGCCCTCTACCTTCCTCCTTCTCCCCCTCCTTCTCTCTCTCTTTCTCTGCCTCTCTCTGTCGTTCACTCTCTTTCTTCCTCTCTCGTCTCCCCCACCAAGCACGCACAGCACCTACACACGGCCATTGCTCTTTAAACCAATTCGCAAAAGAGCTTTAAGTAGGAGCGACACACGAACAGCTGATAGAGCTCTCTGGCGCGAGAACAGCTAAGCGATATCAGTGCGGCACACACGAGAAACCAGCAGCCTACACGCGCGCAGTCGCAGTCGCAGTCGCAGACGGAGACGGAGAGAGAGAGAGCGTCTATAGTCTATAGTCTCACGCGTTTCCTGCATCGTGCGCCTTTCTACCGCTGTCGCAAAGGAGAAACCGGGAGCAATTTCTGCCTTTCTTCTCCCAGCGACGGCGGCGGCACGCACAAAGCTGGGTCGCCGTGTTCAAAGCTCCCCCCGAGCTCCGCTTTCTTCTTCTGCCGCGTGCGGCAATTATATCAGCAGTACGGTCTAGACCTCCCACATCAATAGAAGCACGCGTATTTATATGTATATGTATATGTACGTACATGTCGATGCGATACCGAAAATGGCGTCCGCAGAGAGGGCGGCATGTTTTAGTGCAAGAGAAGACTGCGGGAAGCATGTATGGCGGTCTGCGCATGCGCGCAGACTGCAGCGGGGGTCGAGAGAGAGAGAGAGAGAGAGAGGGAGAGGAGCCGGCGGGCGGCACGCGTCCCGTCACAATACTGTTACCTTTCCAGTCATTACACGTCAGCTACCAAAAACAGGCGTCGCACGCACACACGCACGCACGCACGTGCGTACGAGCGCCCGCACGGACATGCATAAAGACTCAGGCACGTACACGCACATACGCATATATGAACATATAGGCAGACGCGCACGCGCGCACGTACACGCTCACGTGCGCGGCTCTAATAGTGCTCACTGCTGACCCGCGTGAAACGTGTCGTGAGGGAAGGGGGAGCGGGTCGGCGAGCAGACGCCTAGCACAAAACAAATATTGTAATAAGTTTCAACCCACGCCCTCCTCGTTCACACTTACGCGTGCATTATGAGTCTGCACCTGTCTGCGGTGAATTCCGGGAGCCAGGTATAGTCGCCCGAGTACGCCCGCCCTCCCTGGCTGCCGTACCCGCCGCTATTTTCCTCCGAGGACGTTTTTCGGGGGGTCGTTTCTAAAGGCGGACACATTGTGCGGTGCGGGGGAATTTTCTGCTGAGCCACGGAAATGTCGGTGCGGTTTGGTAGACGCCCAATCGAAGTCAATTATATGGCCATTTAACTTCCTAGGGCTCGACGGGTGACCGGCCAATCGGAGCGCGTGTTTGTCGTGGCTGCGGTCGCGCGCGCACAGAGATGCGGCGAAAGGAAGAGCAGGAGAGAGCGAGCGCGAAAGAAAGAGCGAGCGAGAGAGACAGAGAGAGAGAGCGAAAGAAAGAGCGAGCGAGAGAGACAGAGAGAGAGAGCA
>NW_014577189.1:632394-633593 GCF_000485595.1 Priapulus caudatus | reverse complement strand
TGTGTGTGTGTGTGTGTGTGTGTGTGTGTGTGTGGTGTGTGTGTGTGTGTGTGTGTGTGTGTGTGTGTGTGTGTGTGTGTGTGTGTGTGTGTGTGTGTGTGTGTGTGTGTGTGTGTGTATACATGCCTCCTGTCGTAACTTCCGTGTCGTGCCGTTACGCTCCGTAGAGGTGGCACTTATGCGCTGCCAGGGTGGAGACCGGAGAGAAAGAAGAACTGACGGGGGCGGGCGACGTAGGCACAACAATGGCGATCTTGTCTTGTTTTCATTTCATGTGCAGATCTCACGAACAAAGCCGCTCTCCTCGTCGCATCACATATTATCAGGAGTCTATCAATATTGATAGGCTCCTGATATTATAATGAGGGCAGAACGCGATGTTCATCACGTAATCGCTCAGTCTCACTACGGCGCACATGTATGCTATTACGCGCGGGTGACGTCACGTATGACGTAAGCACGATGGCGGATCAGCTATATCGTCACGAGCATTCCGACTCCGCAGTGAAAGCAGTAATTAACGCTAATTAACAATAATTAACAATAATTAACAGCTCGCAGCAGCGTGTCTACATTGCGCGGTTATTTCTGCTCCGTGTGAAGTGACGTCGTCATGGTCTGTCATCGTCATCATTAGGGCCAACATGAGTAACATTAGCGAAACGGCATAATCATCATCATCGTTAACACCATAAGCATCATTATTATTATTGTTATTATTATTATTATTATTATTATTATCATCGTTATCATCATCATCATCATCACCATCATGATAAACATCATCATCATTATCATTATCATCATTGTCATCGTCGCCGTCATCGCCATCATCAGCAGCAGGATAAACAGCAGCACCACCCTATCGTCATCATCAAAATCATCACCAGCAGCAGCAGCAACAGCAGCAGCAGCAGCAGCAGCAGTAGCAACAGTAGCAGCAGCAGCAGTAGCTTCGTCGCTGCTATTGGTAACGATATCAACCCCGTCAGAAACATTGCTAGCATCATCGTCATTATTATCGCCATCATCGCCATGCGTCACGTTTCTACACTCAACCCCACGTACTCGTGGCAGTGAGTAGCAAGCTAACCACCATGCTATACTTGACACTTGGCTTCAATCGCTAATGAATTCGTTCATTCACTCTCTCGCTCTATATATATCCCTCTCTTTCGCTCTCTCTCTCTCTCTCTCTC
>NW_014577189.1:627245-630354 GCF_000485595.1 Priapulus caudatus | reverse complement strand
TATCTATCTATCTATCTATCTATCTATCTATCTATTTATCTATCTTTCTTTCTTTCTTTCTATCTATCTATCTATCTAATCTAACTAGATTAGGTACTTATATCGTACTTATATCGAACTAATGTCGTGCTTATTTCGATATAGATCTCATTTATATAGTAATTATTTCGATATAGATCTTATTTATTTAGTATTATTTCGTTGGTTGACAATTGCTCTTTATTATTCCAGTATTAGTCCTTCAATTATTATCTCAGCTACCCGCGTTGTCTTATACGTGTCGTGATTCGTGAGAATACGCCAGTGTATTTGCCCATGTGTGAATAAAATAGCCCCTGGATAGTACTTCTCTCGCGAACGCTTAGTATAAACAAGACTATAATATTATTATGTCATCTCTGTTTGATAACATCGCAATAGATAACAACTGCAACATCTCAGCGCAGTAACACGCTAACCGCGTGGCTAGCCGCTGACTCAGCCGTATACAGTGATCTGATCACCGACGTCCGTGATCGCGTCGTGATCACGCTCGTGCTTCGATACATGGTGATTGCTGGTGAAGACCGCGTTACAGATACTCTGCATTAGAAGGCGAGGCACGCACAGCCTGCACGCGCACAGGTATGAACAAGCTATACCCGGGTAAAACTATCCGCGTGCCTGTCATCGACTCGGGTCAGATGCACCGCGGATAAATTACAACAATGCGGCAATAACGTGTTAAGAAAACAGTCAGGGTTGCGGACACGCACCGGGCATTACAACATAACTGCTCACCAAAATCAATCAAACACATATCTATTTAATGAAAGAGATATCTCTTTACGCTCACGATGAAATTAATGATGAAAAATTCATCGCTACTTACGTGACGGCAAAATGGTAAATTTATACGAAAAATGTCTTTTTCACATTTCTCAGAAACAGCAAAGGGTTGGAACATGAACTTTTAGTCATAGTTGTTCATAGTATGAACTAGTAAACGATCCCTGGATTTTTTTAATGTTTTATTTTAGGAAATAAGTTGAAAAGATGCATGAAAATCTGTAATTATGTTATGTCACAACAATATCGTAAATAAAGAGCCATAACCTCTAAAATAAAAAAAATATCCAGGTCCCAACCCTTCGCTGTCTCTGAGAAATGTGAAAAAAACGTTTTTTGTATAAATCTACAATTTTTGCCGTTACGTAATTAGCGATGTATTTTTTAATGATTAATTCCATCGTGAGCGTAGAGAGAAATCTTTTTTATTAAATAGATATGTGTTTGATTGATTTTGGTGAGCAGTTATGTTGTAATGCCCTTTACTGAGGTACCTGTCTGTAACCCTGACTGTATCCTTAAGTTGTAGGGGATCGGGTGCTGATACAAAGCGAGAGATCGAGAGATCGAGAGGAAGAGCGAGAGATAGAGAGAGGGAAAGAAAGATAAATAGAAAGCGGGAGTGTGGGGATAAGAAGAGTGTGATAGTGAGAGAAATTTAAAAATAGATAGATAGATAGATGATAGATAATGGGGGATGACTGGGCCCGGGGTGACAACGAGAGAGACGTCGGCAACCTTTAACCGGTATGTGCACACTGTTTTGACTGTGCTGTTTCTATCCGTGTTTGTAATAAAACTGTAGTTGTCACCGTTTACACAACTGTTACGTACTACTGTCGTACGTCCTACTGTCTACGTACCATATATTCGACACTACATATGTATGTATCAGGAGTAGATAATAGGGATGGTATGTATGCATGTATGTATAGAGAGAAAACGAGTCATTTGCACGTACCATAAGCTGCACTTCCCGTATACCAAAAACTATACGCGTAAACGCAAACCGTATGTATGCGTTTTTAAACCGCAATGCAACTTACCGGGGGCGCGACCCACGAGCGCAGACACGTGCACCTGTTGCCGTGGCGGCACAAACCGTACGCCACTCCTTCCACGCTCTCCTCCTCCTCCTCCTCCCTCTCCTCCTGCTCCTCATCCTTCTCGTGTTTTCGCGGCGGTATCGCACAAGCGGGGAAACTATAAAACTTCCGCGACATAGCGACGTATTTTCTATCGTGCGTACCAGGCGACCTATGTGGCCTGTTGTGAACGCGTGCGTGCAAAGCGAGAAAGTGAGATGGAGACCCGGACCAGACGGCGCGACCGTCTGCCGGCTCTATATATATGCAGACAGGCCTGAGCTGGCAGTGCGTGAAATAGTCGGCCTAGCCTCTCATCTCAACCCACGACTCATCAACCGACCACGACGAGTTTTGTGCGCGCGCACACGTGGAAAGGTTTCAATTAAATCTCCTCCTCTCTCCATCACTCACTTACCCACTCTCTCTCTCTCTCTCTCTCTCTATCTATCTATCTGTCCATCTATCTATCTATTTCTGTCCTCATCCTCTCGCGTGTGGGCGTTTGCGTCATACATTCGATGGTATGTGATCGTCCGGCCGAAAGTGAAAGCGCTGTAACGTCACGCGCATAATTAAATTGACTACGTCACGAATTTTCTATGGTAAAATTTGTAAAAATGTTGTTGCCATTTTTTTACATTAAAAGTAAGAACTAACGGGACTAAACGTATCGTCAAATTCTTACCTGATAAGATTGTTTCTCAACTAGTTAAAAATCCAAAAAACCTGGAGGATTTGATATTAGTGTCTCTGACATTAATTGCTTGCTATGGGCTATGTATGAGTCACGAGTGTATGTTCACATCGAACAATATAGTAAAATAAGAAGTATAATGCAGCAATTTAACCATAAAAAGTGAACAGAATTACTTATATTTTGTGAAAAAGTGGAAATATTTTCTTTATTTTTTACTATTTACGGTGACGTAATCACTACTACGACTACGAATAGAGTAGGGGCGAGAGAGAGAGAGAGAGAGAGAGAGAGAGAGAGAGAGAGAGAGAGAGAGAGAGAGAGAGAAAGAGAAAGAGAGAGAGAAAGAGAGAGAGAGAGAGAGCGAGAAAGAGAGAGGGAGAGCGAGAGAAAGAGAGAGGGAGAGAGAGAAAGACAGAGAGAGAGAGAGAGAGAGAGAGAGGGAGAGAGAGAGAGAGAGAGAGAGAGAGGGAGAGAGAGAGAGAGAGAGAGAAAGAGG
>NW_014577189.1:599322-624322 GCF_000485595.1 Priapulus caudatus | reverse complement strand
AGAAGAAGAAGGAGACAGAGGAGGAGGAGGAGAGAGGAGTAGGAGAAGAAGGAGGAGGAGGAGGAGGAGAAGAAAGAGGAAAGGAGGTCGATGGTAGGATAAAATGGGTTAGAGGGGTGAGAGAAAAACGCGCTATAATAAATCGATTGAAAACCAAGGTGGGCGGAGGGTTACGTGTTTCACGCGATGTCATTTAACGCCGGTTCTCCCATTAAGTCTGCGCTGTCTCTCTCAGCTTTCTCTCTCCACTCTCTCTCTAATGTAAAGCACTTAATTATAGGCAGGCAGCTGATTGAACTCCTGTCGTCTATCACGATGCGTGCGTGCGTGCCATTGTTCGTGCGTGCGATCGTGCGTAAGTGCGTGCGATCATGCGTGCGTGCGTACGTACGTGCAAATGAATGAGTGTGTGAATGGACTGATGTGTGCGCCTGCCCGCATAGCGCTACGGCCCGCATATATATATATATATATATATATAATATATATATATATATATGTGTGTGTGTGTGTGTGTGTGTGTGTGTGTGTGTGTGTGTGTGTGTGTGTGGTGTGTGTGTGTGTGTGTGTGCGTGTGTGTGTGTGTTTTTTGTGTGATGTGTGTGTGTGTGTTGTGTGTTGTGTGTGTGTGTGCGCGCGTGTGTGCGCGTGTGTGTGCGTAGCGTGTGTGTGTGTGTGTGTGTGCGCGGCGGTGCGTTGCGTGCGTGCGTGCGTGAACACATGCCGAAGCCTGCTGGACGCGTGCCGAATGCGATCCTATCAGCAGAGGCACCGGAGTATGGGCCGACGTAAAGCACGTAACACATATGGATGATTTCGGCTGGCCACGACAATATTGTCGCACCGACCGAGCAGCCGTCGTTGAGGCATTGCCCGTGGCTGACATGGTTGGCAGGGATGGCAGCATCGGCAACGAGTTAGGGCGAGCGTCCGGCCCTAATAGACATTACAGTCAACGAAAATTGATACTAATGGCGTAACTAAGCACCGTGGCAAATGTAGTTCGAGATATGGTAAACGTGTAGGTGGCGTATAAGTTTTGCGCATGCGCACCATTTATAAGTAAATACGTGTTAATTCAAGGTAGAATTCCTATTTGCCTTTGGTTGCGGGGGTGCGGCCGCTCGATATGTATATATATATGCGTGCGTGCGTGCGTGCGTGCGTGCGTGCG
Organism: Priapulus caudatus; assembly: GCF_000485595.1. Taxonomy (NCBI): domain Eukaryota; kingdom Metazoa; phylum Priapulida; class Priapulimorpha; order Priapulimorphida; family Priapulidae; genus Priapulus; species Priapulus caudatus. The sequence continues at coordinate 623,148 of NW_014577189.1, read as the reverse complement.
TAAGTGGCGTGCGTGTGTGCGTGCATTTATGGTGTCTATATGCGAGAGGGACCAGGAGGAAGAGAAAGGAGAGGTGAAGGTGAATGAAATAGGGAAGGAGTTCGTCCAACTATGAACAATTTTCCGCGGGCCTATTATAAAAATGCCGTAAGTCAACGCCGTATGAGCGAACCAATTTGCTTGCACGCGCATGGCAATCAATTCGCCTGCATTTGTTCACATAGCTTTCTCCGCCATTACACGCACATTCTCCCACGCACGCTTCACGTCATCATCATTCAGAGGGATTCACTTTTCCAGCATCCATTCTACAGGCCACGAATGCGCCGCAAGCGTGATCACACACAAAGCAGACCGGTGCGTCGGTCGAAATAAAATAGTATTATGTATAAAAATATATATATAGTATTAATACATATATATATATTATAATATATATATATATATATATATATATATATATAATATATATATATATATATATGAGGAAGGATTAATTGGCTTATAAGATTATCCTCGCGTATGCCTTTCAGGCCAGCAACACAGGCAGACAGCCCGAATTATACATGTTCAAGCTCTTCAATCTCTCCATCGGAAATACCTTGGCGGGTGATGATTATTCCAGGGCAGGTTCAGGCAGGAGGAGCAGGGGAGGAGAGTTGTAACATAGAGGAAGGATAGGGCTGTGAAGGCTGGGTTCTTGGAACGGGAATGTAGGGGGTGGCACGAGGTGGTGAGGGGAGGCGTGCGGAGGTTGGTGAGTGGGAGGGGCGTGCGAGGTTGTGAGGGGGAGGGGCGTGCGGAGGTTGTAGAGGTGGGAGGCGTGGCGGAGGTTGTGAGGTGGAGGGGCGTGCGGAGGGTGTAGGGGTGGGAAGGGCGTAGGGAGGTTGGTGAGGGGGAAGGGCGTGCGGAGGTTGTAGAGGGGATGGGGTGCGGAAGGGTGTAGAGGGGGAGGGCGTGCGAAGGTTGTGAGGGGGAGGGCGTGCGGAGGTTGGTGAGGGGGAGGGCGTTGCGGAGAGTTGAGTGAGGGGGGGGCATGCGGAGGTGGTGGGGAGAAGGAGGAGGGCGTGCACCGGAGGTTGGTGAGAGGGGAGGGCGTGCGGAGGTTGGTGAGGGGAGGGCGTGCGGACGTTGGTAAGGGGATAGGTAGCAGCGCAATTCCATCGTTGGTGTTACACGCGCAACGTGACGTCGCTGAGCGAAGCGCGGCTGACTACTAACGCCACCTGACGGCCGAGTTCGACACCATCGGAATTCCGTCTGGGCAGGCTGGGAGCGGGCGTACGTGCGATTGCACGCGCACGGAGACGGCCAGGTAAAAGAAGCTAGGACACCTGTCAAACACGGACCGCGCGGCAACCATAAAGATTTTATGTCATTCCGAGTAAACGGCGCTTTGTGCCCGCCACAGTAGCTCTCGTCGTTTATTACCTACTTTCTCTTCGCCCGAATTCCGATCTTTGCATGATAGTACTACTATTACTATAGCTACTACTACTACTACCACTACTACTAAATATTGGGATCTCGCTCCCTCTCAGCTCCCACATTGCCTCCATTACTCATCCGGGCCGTTAGGCCGTTGTCAAGAATCTTGTAATAATCATCTATCTTGTATCTTCCCTGCTATATGTCTATGTACCTACTATTTCACCTACTATATTACCTGCTATGTGTCTTCTTTACACCTCAGCTCTCTTACGTATACTGCCGTCTGACTGATTTCATGCAGTTTTACCAATAAAATCTCACACGCGTGAACTAATTCCTAGAAGTGAACAGACTTGCTCGCCTGCGTTCCCTGCCCCCGGATGATCCTGCTCGGTGGTAGGTGGGTTTCCTGTTACGCGTTAATTGAGGTAGTGTTTTATTTATGCAGCCAGCCGTAAGGTGTGCGAAACATATTCCGTGTTTCCTCTCCGTAACTGCGGAACGGTGGACGCAATGTGACCGTGTCCACGAAAGCGGATTTGCCAATAGAATGCCAATCTTTCGTCATTATACCTATGCCTTCCCGCGCCCTCTTTCCTCTCACCCTCTCTCTCTCTCGTGCGCTTTCTCTGTTTCTCTCTCTTTCGCTCTGTCTCGCTCTCCCTCTCGCCCTCTCTCTCTCGCGCTCGCTCTCCTTCTCGCTCTTTATTTCTTCTTACTCTCTCTTACCTGCTCAGTATCCCCCTCTCTCTTTCTCATTCTCTCTCCCTTTCTCACTTTTTCTCGTTCTTTATCGCTGTTTCTCTCTCTCTCTCTCTCTCTCTCTCTCTCTCTCTCTCTTGATCTTTGTCGCGCTTTCTCCCGCTCACGCTGCGTTTTTGTGATCGTCTCCCTCCCGCGCTCGCGCTCTCTACCTGTCTCGCTCCTCTAGATCTCGCTTCCCTATTTCATTAATATCTCTCTTTCCTTTCTCCATTCATTTTCTTACCCCAGCCTTTTTCGTCTGTCTGTTTCATGTTTTTCCCTCTCCCTACCTCTCTCTCCCCTATCCTCCTCTACCCCTCTCCCTACCTCTCTCTCCCCTATCTTCCTCTACCCCGCTCCCTCTTTCTATTTACCTCTCGTCCATCTTTCTATTTATCTCCTATCTATCTTTCTGTTTATTATCCCCCTATTTCTGTTTCTATCTCTCCCCCTTCCTCGCACTCTTTCACCTTATCGCCATAATGTGCCCTCTCAATTATTCCGAACGCCACTCTCACACCCATTCATCCATTGTTCACCTCTCACTCGTTACATCCTCTATTTCCAACTTTCGCTCACCGCACACTTTCCCCGCCTATTGACGGCCCGCAAACTCGGGAATCACGAGAGAACGTATCCTCTCCTCGCCATCACGCAACTAGGTCACGGATGCTAGGAGTGGATGCTAGGTCATGACGGAGCGATATGGCACGGCGTTGTCTGACGGTGATTTGCGCTATTCATCGAAAGAGACTCGGCGAGTCTGCGGCCACGGCAACGGCACAATGAGCAAAAAAACACCTGTTTCATAACCAGATGGATTTCGCAGGAGTGCCCCCTCTCTCTCTGCCCCCTCTCTCTGTGTCTCTGTCTATGTTTGTCTCTCTCTCTCTTTCTCTCTCTCTGTGTATTTCCCGCGCGCGCATACACACTCTGTCTTGTCTTTCTCCCACACACGCTTCCGCTCGCTCGCGCTCTTTCGTTCACGTTCACTGTCACTTTCATCCCTAATTCTCCCTCTTTCTTTCCATCAATCGGGGTTACAATCCCTTCTATTCGAACGCACAGTAGCTTGTGTAGGAGTGTTGCACGGCAGTCGAGCGTTTGTATAGGCGTTGTGTAAAGCAATTTGTACGGTAACGTTGTAAAAAAAACAGGCAGCCTGCAGATACATCGCCGCTCGTGCGTGGGTTTCTTCACAAAAAAGGCATCAGCGTTTCAATAGGAGGCTTTGTAATGAGAGCGCAGCGGCGCAGCTGCCTCAACTAACATTGTAGAGAACGCCATTTCCGGGGTATAATACGTACCGAGTGAAGAGGTTTGGATAGACAAACATTATATATCTATCAATCTATCTATCTATCTAGTCCTAATCTATTCTTTTTGCTCTATCTATCTAATATAGTCTAACTATCTATCTATTTATCTATCTATCTATTTATTTTTTGTTTATCTATACTATCGTATCTATCTATCTTTTTGTCTATCTATCTTTCTGATTCTAGTCTATCTTATCTATCCATCTAAACTATGCCTATTCTATCTCATCTGATTCTATCTATTGCTATCTATCTATCTATCTATCTAATGCTAATTCTATCGTATCTATTCTTATGCTATGCTCATGCTATCTACTCTATCTATCTATCTATCTACTATCTTATCGCTATCTATCTATCTATCTTATCTATCTAATCTATCTAGCTTCTATGCTATCTAGATCTATCTATCTATCTATCTATCTATCATCTATCTATCATATCTATCTATCTATCTATCGTATCTATCTATCTTACTCTATTCTTTCTTTCTATTTTCTATTTAATCTATCTATCGTATCTTAGCCTATCTAGCTATACCCTATAATATAGTATATATATTATAGCGATCTATCAATCTATCTATTTAATCGATCATATAAATGCTATTTATTTATCGATCTAATCAATCAATCTATTCTAAGCTAAGTCTATCTATCTATCTATCTATCTATCTAATCTATTTACTCTATATATATTTTATCTATCCTATCTATCCTATCTATCTATCCTATCTATCTATCTTAATCTATCTATCTATCTATTCTATCTATCTATTTGCTATCTAATCTATCTTATTCTATCATCTATCGTACCTACCTAGCCTATTGCTGGTCTCTCTCCTCTCTCTCTTTCTCGTCTCATTCTCTCTCTCTCTTCTCTCGTCTCTCTCTCTCGATGTCCTATATATATTAGTATATATATATGATATATATAGAGTCATATTTATGTCTATCTATCTAACTCTGTCTGCTTGTGCGCGCGGCCGTATGTGCGCTGTAGTGGGTATGAGACACTGCTATCCCTAGTCATTAAAACCTATCTGCTGTCTTAATGTGTAATGCAATTCACGGTCCACGGGGGATGAGATTGCATTTGAATGCGTCGTTACCTTTGGATAGCCAGAATAAGAAATTTTGAAACAGGCCGAGAGGCAATCTCTTTGCCGGAAAATTGTACCTAAATGCGTGGTGAAAGCTATGCGCAATGTTATTACCCCTGTCTGGGACAGTACTGAGAAGTTTTTTTTGTGGCCTGTTATAGAGTAGTCCGTATGAATGCGTGGTGTGTTCGCGGAAAGGTTGTGTATCATAAGATGATGTGTGCCGCCGCCGTTTGTGGCGAGTCTGCATGCGTGCGCCATACAAGCAGTCCGTTTGTCTCCCGGATCGCGCACGCAGCGGGCCCGCCACCACATCCATTGCACCCACAGCCCGCACGACAACACGCACTAACATCCGATGCACGCACGACAGGCACACGCACACGCACACATCCATTGCACTCGACGGCAAGCACGCCGAACCCCCCGCACACATCCATGCCGGCAGTCGCACGCACACGACAACATTCCATGCCAGCTGCACGCACAGCACTAAACGCACAACGCAACACACAGTGCCATGCACGCAACCACGCACGCACACTGCAACAGGCATGCCATTGGCACGCACGCACGCGGCACACAGCACAACATTCATGCAACGCACGCACGACGCACAACTGCACAGCGCACGACGGGAGTTGTACACAGCACACAGACGCACACATCCATGAGCACGCAAAACACCCCCGCCCCCCCACACACAAGATCACATACACACACCCACACATGCCCACGCCACGACAGACACACATAAACACACACCACACACACCCCAGCACAGACACACATACACAACACACATTCAGCACACAACCACACACACACACACACACACACACACAACACACACCCGCACACCCACACACACATACACGCACACGCGCAGACGTGTTTGTCTTCCGGGAAGCGAGCGGACGAGACAGAGGGGAAAACCGCGCGCTGCCTCTATTAGCAGCAGTGCGGCGGCGGCACGCCCCACTCTCTAGCAGCTGAAATATTATTATAGGCCGACCAGCCCACCAATTTATGATGCAGCACTTTTCCTATTCGCAGCCGTACCAAGCTGAGAATTCCCATAAATCAGCAGATCAGCAGATCATAAATCAGCAGATGTATATCTTGGAAATTACGATACCACCGTCTGCATAACCATTTCACACGCAACAACGTAGATTTTACACGCGTATTTTTAGATGTTATTTCGCCGTTAAATTTGCAAATGTTATTTCCGCGAGTCACGCGAAAAACCAACAACCCACAATGTGTTCACAAGCTGTAAAATAGGCTTCAACCCTGCTAAGTTGGCTTTAACCTAATAACCTGTAACCCATTCTGGTTTACGAAACGCATTTCGTGTTTCGGTTGTATTGCTGGAGCGTGAAAATGTATTGGTACTTTCCCGAGAACGCAGACGCGCTGATGTAACTACACCGGACGTACTATAGAAACTCGTGTGCGCTTACCGTTTTCGTGAAATTTACGCAATACGCATTTGAAATATATATATATAGGTGGTAAAGTACGCACATGAAATTCACGTGAAATACACGTGAAGTACGCACATGAAATTCACGTGAAGTACGCACATGAAATTCACGTGAAATTCACGCTAAGTACACGTGAAATACATAATATAAACTATGCTATAAATACGTGTCGAAATACAGGTAAATTACGCGTCAAGGACACAAGAAACAAACATGTGACGCACGCGTTAAATAAACGGACTTATTCCGAGAAGCAATTTAATCTTTCGCATCTAGAACGTCTTAGAATAGAAGAATAGAGCGCCTTGACAATGCAAATGTATAACCTTTGCGATATAGGATGCACAGAACGGATGTTTTAATTTTTTCCGACATTGCGTTTGCATTGTCATACACGGTGTACGTCCTAGACGTACGTCTCGGACGCATCGTGTAAATAGCCCTTGACTGTGTTTTTTTTCTCATTTGGGCAATTCTAGCTCCTTCATGGGACTCGTGTTCCTCGAAATGATATTCTTTAATCGTATTGAGCTTTCGTATAGTAGACAACCGGTTTACTTTACGGAAAATCCCACCACGTAAGTCAAAAAAATTATTAGAGAAAAAAAGGGAATTTATATTCACGCCGCGGGATTGCATCATTTTAATTATCTGCGAAGCGATAATCATATAATAACGGAGCCTCTCGGCCGTTATAATTTTAGTGGTAAAGTTGGAGAAATGTTACGAAATTTGCGTAGCACATCAAGTGAGTCATTTAAGACTCATACGCCGTAGTGATTACCTACAACAAGCTGCAGGGCACTGCCGCTATTAACTGTTTATCTGTTATATAGAATTATTGTTGACAGCTACTCTAAACTGCTCGGTTTTACGCACAACCTAGTGTACTCGTTCAGATGCCTCTGATCAAGGTAATCAGGTACGAGTGGATAGCTAAGCAATCAGCAGTAACTGGTGCATTCACGGCTGACGATCGGCGGCCCGTGAAGCCACTATAGGTTGCGTAAATGGTCGCGGGACGGCGGAATTGTAAACGCTGTCATAACCTTGTCACTGATGACTCAGATAAATCTGACCGACAGAATGACACTATGAATGAATGAATAAAGAATAACTGAGATTAGGACTTAGAGTCTTGATATAAGTATAAATGAAATGGAGATGAACCATGGATCATAATTGCCTAGGACCATGAGGCATAGAGCACAAACGCCACTACTGGCAATAGTTTCTTATAGTGACCTAAAACTCCATTTATAACCTGACGCTATTTAGCTTTTAAAGCACTATGCTAAGGGGAGTTGGTTTAAGCTTCTAGAAACACGTCTCCGCAAGCGTCACTGAGCTGTTGGTATACTTTCTTTGACTTACAGATATGGAAATGTTACGCGACTAACTATCGTCGTTGTACGCATATATATGCATGGTACGCGGCTAACAATATATCATTATGCGCGACACTAGTTATTATGTACTCGTATAGAACTAGGGTGAAAGCATGATTTTTTTTGTTTGGTTCATGATGATGTTTCCGCTATACAATGACGATCGGAAAACGTTTATTATATAACGAATGATCAATAGTTTTACGTCACTCAGCCACCGAGGTTGCATGGATTTACTTTTGGAGTAATTACATTTACGTCATTCGCCATATAAATCTGGCTCATAGACTTCCGTTTGGCGGGGGGGGGGAGTATAATAACGGACCCTCTCGGCCGTTATAATTTTAGTGTTAAACTTGGAGAAATGTCACGACATTTGCGTAGCACATCAAGTGAGTCAATTAAGACTCATACGCCGTAGTGATTACCTACAACAAGCTGCAGGGCTTAGCTATAATCACTGTATAAATCTATTTTGATTCGGGAATAGTACTCAACCGGGACGTGGAAAATACTAACTTGAATTAGTCGGGAACTGGGAAAAATGTTTACCTGGAAAACTGGGAATGGACCACCTCCCTTTCCCCTTGTAAGAAACAGACCCGGAAATAACATTTGCCACGCGTGTCTTTTTCTCCGAAGTTCGACAGGAAAACAGACGTGTTGTTCTCCCACAATTCCCTTCCATCCCCGTCCCGGGGAGGAATGATTGCCGAGGTGTCTCGAGCATCGCAGACGAAAGATATAGCAGCGCGCGTTCGGGAGCTAGAGCGCCAGGAAAAGAAAGATCGAAGGAGCGAGACAGAGGGGGGAGAGATAGGAAGAGAGAGAAAGAAAGAGGGGGGAAGAGAGAAAGGGACGGTTATATCTATACTATTACTTATAGATAGATGATAGTAGTAGATATGTGTGTAGATGATAGATAGATAGTCTCAGATGATAGATACATACGCGATGGATAGATAGATAGTAGATAGATAGAGTAGGATAGATAGAGGATAGATATATTAGTTCTAGCTATAGTAGAGTTTAGATAGGTATGATGATTTGATTAGCTGAGTAGATAGATGATAGCCTAGATAGTATAGATAGTAGATAGTTAGATAGATAGATAGATAGATAGTGCTGATTAGATAGAGTAGGCGATAGATCGATAGATAGATAGAATAAATATATTGAGAGATAGATATATAGATAGATAGGGATATATATATATATATATATATGTAGTAGATAGATAGATGATGATAGATACAGATAGATAGATTAGATAGTGATTAGATGATGAGTAGATAGATGATCGATAGATAGATAGATAGTTTGGAAGAGGCGGTGTTGTGATGTGCGGATGGCGCGCTTTACTGGAAACGGTGGCTTGACGTCTGAGAGGAGTGCGTGGCGGCGCGTGCGCATACCTGGCCGAGGCGCTTTCTACCGTTTTGATTACGCGTCTACACCTGTCGGAGTTTCTTCATGTATGCGGTATAGCTTAGTTCTGTCGCTCGCACCCCCCCCTCTCTCTCTCTCTCTCTCTCTCTCTCGCTCTCTATCTCTTTCTCGTTCTAACTTATTACTTTCTTATGTGCGCGGGCGCTTCTCTCCTTTCCTTCTAGCCCTCCCCTTCTTCTCTCTCTCTCTCTCTCCTTCCTCTCTCTTCTCTTTCCTTCTTATTCCCTTTCCTCCTTCCCCTTCTTCTCTCTCTCTTCGTCTTTCTCTCTTGCTTTTCTCTCTCTGTCTCTCTCTCTCTCTTCACTTCGCTCTTGCTCTCCGCTCTTTTCTCTCGACTAGCTTTTCTCACTTCTCGCGTCTTCGTCCCCTAACACACTCCCTCTCTCTCTTCACTACTTTTTGCTTCTCTCTTCTCTCTCTTCTCTCCTTTTTTCCGCTCCTCTCTCTCTCTCTCTGCTCTCTCTCCCCGCTTTTTTTTCCTCTCCCTCTTGTCTGCTGCCAGTTCTTCCCGCTTTTTTGCTCTCTTTCTCTGCATCTTCATCTTTCGCCTTTTACTTCTTTTCTTTTTGTTGTCCAATTCTTCGTTTCTCTATTCGCGCCTCAGGTTGTTCACCCTCTTTCACTCATTCTCTCTCTCGCTCTCTCTCTCTCTGCCTCTTCGCTCTCTCTCTCTCTCTCTCGTTCAATGCATTCGTGTCAGGGTGTCTTGGTCATGATTTCGCTTCGTATGTCAGTGCATAACTGGCGGTCACCACAACGGCGTACAACCCACACGCGGCCACACATGTCTCGTGGTGATGAGCGTCTCACACCCGACGACGCTATACCGTATGCGGGCGTGTACGTGACTTTTTAGCATTAGATGAGGGTGATCGCACGTTAGACAGGGGAACGGTACCGTAAGGCGTATTACACAGTGATTTTGAGGCGATAGGCTATATAACCAACCAGTGGCCATCACACCCCACACAACAGCCACAACACACACACACAACGACACACACACACACAGACACAGACCTGTCACAGCACTCCCACCACACCCACAGCATACCCACCACCACACACACCCCCCCAACACAGCAATAACACACACAACACCACACACACACACACCACACCACACCACAGCCAACGTTACATAATTTATTAGTTAGGTATATTGTATATGTATATGTATGTAATTCGAGGAGTGTTATATATAGACTTTATTGACAGCACTCCTGTAATTATCGGTGCAGCTGTGTATGTGCGGCGCTGTATGCGGCGCGTGTATGTGCCTGGTGTATCTGCGTGTGTTGTTCGCTGTGTATGTGTGTGCTGTGTTGTAGTGTGTGTGTGTATGTTGTGTGTAGTGGCTTTTTTTCTGTGTGTGTGGGTGGTGTAGTGTGCTGTGTTTGTGTGTGTGATGTTGTGTGTGGTGTGTGGCCTGTGTGTGTGTGTGCTGTGTGTGTATGTGCGCGCTGTGTATGTGTGTGTGGCGTCTAGGGGTGTGTGTGTGTGTGTGTGTGTGTGTTGCGCGCGGCGCTGTATGGTGTGTGTGTGTGTGTGTGTGGTGTGTGTGCTGTGTGTGTGCGCCAGTCGTGCAGTGTGATTGGGTGTTCGTGTGTGCGCGCGCCGGTCTTGTGTGGTGTGTGTGTGTGTGTGGCGCTGTGTGTGGCTGTGTGTGTGTGGTTGTGTTTGTGTGCAGGTATGTGTGCGTGTATGTGCGCGTGTATGTGCGCGTGTATGTGCGCGTGTATGTGCGCGTGTATGAGAGCGTGTATGTGTGTGTGTGTGTGTGCGTGCACTTGTAAGACGCGCGCACCGAAGTAAACAGACATACATTCAGCACGACCAGGGTGCGAGACGTTGATAAACGTCAACATTACGTTAATTTTATTGATCTATCAAGAATCAATATTACTTTAATATTGTTGATTTACTGAACATTAATACGATGTATAACTTTTTTTTAAAGCTAACAGACATGCTGAGCTTTACAAATATGTTACTCGACCGACCAGAAATTAAAAGTAACAGGTACATGTCTTGAAACGATCGAATTCTTTTCGCTAATGTTTTTTTGTCTTTTGTCGTAGTTTTATGTCATTTTCTCGTCTTTGATTTTACACGTGGATGCATGGGTATGTAAAAAACCAAATAAATTGAGACTACTGCTTGCAGGTGCAATGTAGAGGTACAAGTGCACATTGTGCTTTCACGGCGGGCGGAATCCGTCCGCCAACTTATTCCCAACCCCGATCGAACTTATTACAAATAATTGCAGCTGGCAGGTTTCTAGCCTAACTTAACAGCTGAACAAGATATGATACCGCCTATACATGCGAACAGTAACTACGCAACTTCAAAGACTTGCCAGCGTTCTTCCCGTAACAAAATTAATCACGGTGTCACCGCGTTCTGACCGGTATCGGTGGTATTGATTGGTACCGATAACTCAGTCTAAACCATTTTGTCGTGTTATTCTTCGTTTATTGATATCATAATATCGCATTATCAGAATTCCTTAACAGCGAGGACGATATAAATTGTATGTTGTCCCCTCCCTTGCCTCTTAGATATGCTTCCACTGCTCGTGTACGTAATTGCTGTATCCAATGGTGGTAAATATACACAAACATAAACTAACAGTGAGAATCAAACATTTCTGTCGCCCGAGGACAATCACCATAGAAAAAAAGGGTTGAGTTGAGATGGTATCTTAAGCTAACAGCGATACTTATTTTTAAACCTTGTGCTTGCGATAAGATCAACGAGTTTTCGATGGAGAATAGCTCGTGAACGCATCGATGCTTCCACCACGCGAGTGTTATGACGTCATAACCCGTATTCACACAGATTCACGCCCCAGGCACGCACCAACGCTAGTGCGCATGCTTCCACATTAGCGCACGCACCCACGCTCACGCGCACATGCACCCATGCTCACGCGCACATGCACCCACGCTCACGCGCACGCACCCACGCTCACGCGCACATGCACCCACGCTCACGCGCACATGCACCCACGCTCACGCGCACATGCACCCACGCTCACGCGCACATGCACACACGCTTACACGCACGCGCGCACGAGCACGCGCACACAGATCCATTATTGCCACCCCGAGCTTTAGTGTTCTGCAATACGACTTACCGCTGCTATAACACGGCTATATATACGGCCACAGTAATACGGAGCAGTGATTTGGGAAAATAGACACCTGTGGCACGCTGGCCGAGTGTACATACTTGATATTGTAGACAGAGAGAGCTTATCAGCCTTATTACATTAGAGTACACACTGGGTTACGTCGAACTGAGTCGGGCTTTTATTTCTCAAACGGCGGTGCGAGGACGCAGAACAACGAAGGGGGAAAATGGGAAAAGGGAGGCGGTAGGAGGGAGGAGGTAGGATGGATGAGTGGGGAGAGAGAGAGAGAGAGAGAGAGAGAGAGAGAGAGAGAGAGAGAGCGGAGAAGAGAACAGAGGTAGGGATGGGGAGTTGGGAGGAATGAGAGGATAAGAGGAGAGAAAAGAGACAGATGAGCGAGGAAAGATACGAGAGATCAGGGGAGCGTATAGAGAGAGGAGAAGTACGAGAACACAGGGAGCGACGAGAAAGGGGACGAAAAGAGAAAAAGATGAGGAGGAGCGTTCAGTTACAGCGTCAACATAAAATACTGAAAAGTGGGTAATATACGGAAGTCTGAAGGACAAAGTTAGCGCAGCCCTAGACTCGCAGGAGACGCCGTATAGAATAATTAACCATTACGATAGAATATACAAACGCAAGCTACGCCAGAAATCCTCGAAGGTGCCTGCGCGCGCACGAATACGCGAACAGCCCCTCGCATTTATACCCGCGCCGCGCCACCGCCTCCGTCATCCCCTTCCGCATAACCACGAAGGTAGTATGATATAAACGAGAACGATGCTATATGTGTCTCGATCCGTGGTTCATTCTACGTGTCGTAAGCTTGTCCGTGCGTTCCCGCAGGGGCTCGGTGGCGGCGGCCGACCTACCGACGCAGGTGCGCGCGAACCGCTACGATGCGATAACATGCAGCGGACCGCCTTCAGCGATCTGATTGGCCGAGACGCGCGCCGCACGCGTCTCCGTGCATTGTTACGTCACTGTAGGGCATCCGGTAGATTTGCAGACGATCGCAAAACGGGAAGAAAAGTGCGCGTGTAAGAAAAGTCTAACGCGCGACGCGTGACTTCGCACTCGCTAGCGATGCACGGCACACGCGCACAGCCTCTGCCGACGGCAACCCCCGCCGACGTTACAGTAACCTCCGCCGACGACACGGCAACCGCCACCGACGTCACGGCAGACGCCGCCGACGTCACGACAGACGCCGCGAAGCCGGATCCGCCGCTTAAATTCGGCGTCGACCGCATTCTGGGCCTCGCGCCCACCACCCGTTCCGACATCAAGATGGCGGCGGCGGTGGCGTCTCGGCAGCCGCTCGCTGCGCCGCGGCCCGTCACACCGATACACGAGAACATCATGCGCATCGAGCAGTTCAAGTATCACTGCCAGAAGGAGATCGCCTCTCGTGCCTCCGTCGACAAGCTTCTGTGTGCCGCGCTCGGCCGCCAGAGGGCAGCCGCCTCGGTGAGGCTGGTCGGCAGAGCGGCGGGGAGAGCCCGGTCGTCAGCCGACGTCGACAAGACTGCTGTCCAAGACGCCGGCGACGATGACGATAGACGCGCGCGCGAGGCGCGGACGACGGAGTCGCATCACGTTAGCGACGTCGGGAAAGGAGGTACGTGTTGCTGTTGTTGTCGTCGTTGTTGTTGTTGATGGTGGTGGTGACGTCGTCGTCATTGTTGTTGTTGTTCTTTGTTGTTGTTGTTGTTGTTGTATATATATATATACATATATATATTACTCCTACTAAACCGATAGTTACCCTCTTTTCCCCCTGACTTGTGTGTGTGTGTTGTGATGTGTGTGTGTGTGTGGTGTGTGTGTGTAGTGTGTGTTTTGTGTGTGTGTGTGTGCGTGTATGTGTGTGTGTGTGTGTGTGTGTGTGTGTGTTGTGTGCTGTGTGTGTGTGTATGTATCTGGTGAGATAGTTGATGTTGTGTGTGTGTGTGTGGTGTGTGTGTGTGTGTGTGTGGCGTGTTGCGGGCGCGCGCGGCGTAAGTGTGTACTAGTTTACTTAAACAAACAGCAACGGTATCTGATAATAATATCAGGAGTGAATAATAATAGATTAATAATAATCTATTATTATTCACTCTTGATAATATCATATATTATATAGATATAAATATACATATATATATATATATATATATATATATATATATATATATAATGTGTGTGTGTGTGTATGGTGTGTCGTGTGTAGTGTGTCCGTGGTGTGTGTGTGCTGTTGTCGTGTGTGTGTGTGTATGTGTGTGTGCGTGTGTGGCGTGCGTGCGTGCGTGCGTGCGCGCGTGTGTGTGTACGTGCGTGCGTGCGTGTGCGCGCGCGTGTGTGAAGTAAGTTAGTTTAAAAGTGAGTAAATATCAAAATGACATTAGCATCGCATGCAGCAGATGAGCAGCACGGATGTCCACGCATGAGGGTGAGAACAAACTTCAGTCCGTGGCAACTGAGAGAGCTGGAGCGAGTGTTTCTCATCACGCACTACCCGGACATCTTCATGCGAGAAACCCTCGGTCTGCGACTCGAGCTGACCGAGTCCAGAATACAGGTAGGTGGCGTTACGAAACCGGCAAGCTTAGAGCCGTACATAGAGACATCTATATACGGCTCTGGGCAAGCTTAGATGGAAAACAAAATAGAATTGTAATGAAAGTGAAATGGTGAAACGCGAAGGCGGTGATGAGGATGACGAGTAGCCAGCATAAGAATTATCCGCGAACGGGAGGGACGGGGAGCGGGAAGGGAGAGGATGAGTAAGGAAGACACGGAGCGGGGCAGGTAGAAGGGAGTGTGAGGGGAGAAGGGGGATGCGAATTTGTGCACTGAAACAATATTCATTATTGAACTGGGCAATTTAAACAACGTTGAACGGTAAATGGGGTTGTATATAATATTATGCGAATAAATTTATGCGCAGCAGAGCTATGTAACGGCTACTCGCATTCTTTCTGTGTGCACACACATGCACGCACGCACGCTTGTGTGTATATATGAAACTTTTCGATGTAAATTACAGTTGGCGTAATTTATATTTGTGTTCGAAATGCGAATAATCGCATTTTCCCTAATTAAAAAAATGTTATGAGTCAGTTTAATTGATTGCCTGTAAACAATGAAATTACGTGTATTTAGTACGTAGGTACGCGCATCGGTAGAAGAGTACAAGGCGCGTGTACACATACGGTGATATCTAGACACCATCTGCGTATACGATTAACGTCCTAGCTACCATCTTAAAGATTTAAACCAGGCGCCACGGCGCAGACGGACGCTCGGTGACAGATGCCATGCTCAAGCTGGAACGACACATCAAATCGGCGTGCGCGCGTGCATGCGTGCGTGCGTGCGTGGCGGGTGGCGGGTGGCTCGGATAGCATCGAGATCGGAACAACGTCTGCGTTTTTTTCCCTACCTCTGGCAAAATCATCGCATTATCTTCGTGCAAGCAAAGCTGTTCAAACAGTCACGCAATCTGATACACGTTCAACAGAAGGTGTCGTGCTGACCGTACCGCGCCTACAAGCAATACCTTTAACACCTGCCCCGTTGTTCTTACGAGCCGTATAAAAAATACGCACATATATATATATATGTATGTATATATATATATATGCCTTCGTGCATTCATTTCCTATGTTAATTTATGTAGTAAGTACTAATAGACCCGCGTATACCATACGCGCCCTAGTGGTTGAACATCTGTGGATGTCGAGGTAATTGTAGCAGGAGTGTATAATATAGTGTATAATCTATAATGCACTTCTGATTGTATGATATCGTCTTAATGCGTAAGATTGAGTCGTCCACAAACACACGCTCATTGTTGGGTTGGCCTGAACATTTTGTTTGAATTTTTGTTTGTATTTGTTTGTAGTTTTTGGCATTTCCTCATATGATTCATATAACGGGTTGACTTGTAGCATCATCTCGTCCAATAGTCCAATAGTTGCGTCATTTCTGGCATACAGCCTTTGTATATCAGCATGGGTTTCAACATCATTTGTTGTTGCTTGAGCCGAGTAGAAAAAATGTAGCAGAAAATAAAATAAAAGCAAAATAGTAAATAATGTGGAACAGCTTAGCGAAAATGTAGAGTTGGCCACACCGAGGTATATTCTGCTAGCCCGTCTACGATAAATATCGAGTGGTAAATCGGGCCCTGTACTCGAAAGACAGTGTGAAGCATTTCGTGGAAGGTTGGGTGTTTTAATCTTAAATTGTTTGCTTCGCGTGTATATATGCCGCTGCAAACGAGGTTCGTCCTAATCGTTGTTTAATAGGCGTTTATTATTTCATGGTTCCAACTGCAAAACTAACGGCCGTTTTGTTTTAAGTATGTTTTCGAACATTAGTGCCTGGATACATCGATGTAACACGTAGTTTCGCAGCGACAGCGACCTTGGTCACCAAGGTGACCTTGTCATAAAGTCTTGTTAGTTCAGATAACATATAGCCCAACCTCCTGTCAATCATTCACGCAATAAATGCAGGTTGGGCGTGGGCAATGACACGTTAGTGTAGCCAGGAGGTGTCAGGACATACATACAGAGAGCGACAACGTTGATTATTAGGTTATAACACGACAGCGTTGGTGTTAAGTCTAGTTTCAACATATATATTAGTAGCTGGTTGCTCCAGTAGTATGTGGGTTACCCCACTACACCAGAGCAAATAAATAAATAAAATAAATAAATATATTCCAGTGCATAGATATATATATAAGTAGTAGTAGTAGTAGTAGTAGTAGTAGTTAACTGGCGTCGCTATTAACGCTGGCGGCGCAGTTAGCAACTACATGGGTTATTATTACCAGGAATGTAGGTGACCCCCAGGCTCTATTCGCTCGTGACGACCGCTAGCGCCCCCCCCCACCCTTACCCCCGCAACGCCACCGCCCGGTCTCCGCCTTTCTCATCATCACGAATCGAATCTGCTGTCACGGGTTACATCTCACATGCGCGGTACGGAGCAAGCAAAGGTGCGCGGCGACCCTGGGGGTCGAGTTAAAGGCCAACGAGCGGGGCGACCTCTATATTGTGCGCGCCAACTCACCCGGAAGAAACGTGGCCCTGCGCTCACGGCGCGTCAAGTACAATAAACCGCAGACTGACACGTAAGGTCACCCCGCGTCGTCATCTTCACTTGAAACCCACTAACCTAATTTAGCTAAGGAGAGCGGCGTTACTCACGCACGCTCGCAGCGATAATAGCGTCTTGTTGTCACCCTGTGCGACGATTCCGCCTGGCCGCTGCGACGCCCTGCCGTGCGCGCGGTGTTGACGGCGTAGGGTAACGGAGCTTGTTGTGTTTGGAGTTCCCTTGATGCATGAGTGTTATTGAAAGTAAAAGTTAAGCATCAAGGTGAAATGATAAGACGGCTGACATGGTAACCGATACGAACCCATATTGTGAGTGTGAGTATCACGTGATATGGCCGTGTGGGCAAACCCCTAACCCTGATCCTAACCCTACTCCTAACCCTAATCCTAACAATTACCCTAACCCTAACCCTAACCCTGACCCTAACCCTGACCCTAACCCTGAGCCTAACCCTAACTTCTAACCCTAACGATGACACTAACCCTTACCCTAACTCTAACTCAAGCCCTGACCCTAACCCTAACCCTAACCCTGACTCTAACCCTGAGCCTAACTCTAGCCGTAGCCCTGAGCCTAACCGTAACTTCTAACCCTAACGGTGACACTAAACCTTACCCTAACTCTGCCCCTAGACCTACCCCTAAAACCTAGTCCTACCTCTTGCCCCTACCTCGTAACCGTAATACCCAACTCTACATGCAACCCGACCCCTACCCCTATACCCATAAACCTAACCCTGGGATTTTTAAGTGGTATGGGTGTTTTTATGATGTCCAACATAAAACGCTGGTAACGAGTTACGGCGAAATATTCCGTCGCGATATGGAATTGCGCGATAGCCGGCCGACATTGCCGGAGGCGGAGTCTCCACGCTATATACGTCAATGGGAACTCTAGTGGAATTATACACGGCCACAGGCGCGCCACCTGTTGAGAACCGAGAGAGCTTGCTAGCCGGAGATCGGCGGGTAATGCTATCCCACGGGCGTGGAGGGAGGTGAACGCAATGTGGCAGCACTAGTGTTGGGATAGTGTTAGGATTAGGGTCCCGAGATGCAACATGAACGCTATACGTACACACGCGCCTACGCCTGCAGGCGCCTACACGCGCACATGAACGCTATACGTACAGCACGACGGCTCAACGGCGGGCTCAGCAGCGTGCACTCATGCCGCCAAACCGCTAAACCTGGGCCTAACGCGCAGCGAACGCTACAGTCACACGGGCCACGCCTCAGAGCGCTCCCAGCCTATACCGGTAACGGCTTGGCCGCCACAGGACATATTGCCCCGAGCTTTAGTGTTTCTGCATATCTCGACTTACCGTGCCTATAACACGGCTATATATACGCCCAGTAATACGGGAGCAGTGATTTGGCTGGAAAGATAGCACACTGTGGACAGCGTGGCCCCGAGTGGTACCTATTGATATTGGTAGAACAGAGAGAGCAGCTTTACAGCCCTTATATACATTAGAGTAATCACTGGGTTACGTCGAGCTGAGTCCGGGCTTTTATTTCTGCAACACGGCGGTGTCGAGACGCAGAAAAGCAAGGGGGAAAAACTGGAATAAGGGGAGGCGGTAGGAGGAGGAGGTAGGATGGATGAGTGGGGAAAGAGAAGGGGGGAGAAGAGAGAGAGAGAGAGATGAGGCGCGGAGAAGAGAAAGAGGTAGGATGGGTAGTTGGCAGGAATGAAGGATATAAGGAAGAGAAAAGAGACAGATAGCGACGGACAAGATACGAGAGATGAAGGGGAGCGTATAGAGAGAGGAGAAGTACGGAGAAACAGGGGCGACGCAGAAGGGGACAAAGGAGAAAAGATGAGGGAGCGTTCAGTTACAAGCGTGCAACATAAATAACTGAAAAGTGGTAATATAGGAAGTCTGAAAGAGGAAAAAGTTAGGGGCAGCCCTAGACATGCAGCGAGACGCCGTAGTATAGAATATTCAACCATTACGAGTAGAATAATAACAAGCAAGCTACGCCAGAAATCCTCGAAGTGCCTGCGGCGCGACAGGAAACTCGCGAAAGCCCTCGATGTTATACCCCGCGCCGCGCCACCGGCCTTCAGTCATCCCTTCCCGCATACACGAAAGTAAGTGATCGATAACTAACAGGAACGATGCTATATTGTCTCGATCAGTGGTTCTTCTACGTGTCGTAAGCTTGTCCTGGTTTCGCAGGGGCTCGGTGGCGGCGCGACACCCCGAACGCAGGTGCCGCGCGCGAAACGACATGCGATAACATCAGGAGGCGCCGCCTTCAAGCGACATCTGATTGGCCGAGACGCGCCGCCGCACGTCTCCATGCATTGTTACGTCAACTGTACGGGCATCCGGTAGATTATGGCAGACGATCGAAAACGGAAGAAAAGTGGCGCGTGTAAGAAAAGTCTAAACGGCGTGACGTGAACTTCGGCACTCGCTAGGATGAACGGTAAAACGACGCGCACAGCCTCTGCGCGGCAACCCCAGACGTTACAGTTAATCGCGACGACACGGCAACGCGCACTGCGACGCTCACGGCAAGACCGTTACGCGCCGAAGTCAGACGCAGCGCCGAAGCCGGATCGCCGCTAAATGCGCGATCGACCGCATTACTGGGCTCGCGCACCGACCACCCTTCGAAATCAAGATGGCGACGGCGGGTGGCGTTCGAACGAAAAAATAGCGCCGCTCGCCTGCGCCGCGGCCCATCACAAGTGGCCCGATACACGAGAACATCCATGCGCATCGAGCAGTTTCAGTATCCTGCCAGACAGGAGATGCCTCTGTGCCCAGTCGACACCAGCATTCTGTGTGCCGCGCCTGGTCTCGCAGAGGGCAGACCGCTCGTGAGGTGGTCGAGAACGGCGGGAGGAGCCCGGTCGTCAGCCGACGTCGACAAGACTGCTGTCCAAGACGCGGGACGACTGACGATAGACGCGT
Source organism: Priapulus caudatus (assembly GCF_000485595.1). Classification (NCBI taxonomy): domain Eukaryota; kingdom Metazoa; phylum Priapulida; class Priapulimorpha; order Priapulimorphida; family Priapulidae; genus Priapulus; species Priapulus caudatus. The sequence continues at coordinate 603,048 of NW_014577189.1, read as the reverse complement.
CGCGCGAGGGCGCGGACGACCGAGTCGCATCCACGTAACTGACGTGGAAAAGGAGCTGTACGGTGTTGCTGCTTGGTTGTCGCGTTGTGTTGTTGATGGTGTGTGTGACGTTCCCGGTCGTCATTGTTTGTTGTGTGTTCTTTGTTGTTGTTGTTTGTTGTATAATATATATATATATATATATAATAGAGACGATTCAGTTTCCCTCTATTCCCCTGATTGTGTGTGTGTGTTGTGTGTGTGTGTGTGTTGTGTGTGGTGTGTGTGTGTGTTGTGTTTGTTGTGTGTGTGTGTGGTGTATGTGTGGTTGTGTGTGGTGTGTGTGTGTGTGTGTGTGTGTGTGTGTGTGATGTTGTGTGTTGTGTGTGTGTGTGTGTGTGTGTGTGTCGTGTGTGTGTGTGTGTGTGTGTGCGTGTTGTCGGGGCCGCGCGCGCGGTAAGTGCTGTACTAGTCTTACTTAAACACAGCAACGGTATCTCGATGATAATCATACAGGAGTGAATAAAATAGAGTTAATGAATAATCTATTATTATTCACATCTTGATAATATATATTTATATAGATATAAATATACAATATATATATTATATATATATATCTATATATATTAATAATGTGTGTGTTGTGTAGTGTTGTGTGTGTGTGTGTGGTGTGTTGTGTGTGTGTGTTGTGTGTGTATGTGTGTGTGTGTGTGTGGCGTGCGTGCGTCGTGCGTCGCGCGTGTGTTGTGTACGGGTGCGTGGGCGTGGTGCGCGCCGCAGTGTGTGAGTAAGTTAGTGTTAAAAAGTGAGTAAATATCAAAATGACATTAGCATCGCATGCAAGGCAGATGAGCAGCACGGATGTCCACGGCATGAGGTGAGCGAAACAACTTCAAGTCGCGTGGCAAACTGAGAGAGCTGGAGCGAGTGTTTTCTCATTCAGCACTAACCGGAATCTTCATGCGAGAAACGGGAGGGGGCGATCTGCTGTCTGCGACTCGAGCTGACCGAGTCCGAGAATGACAGGTAGTGCGGTAACGAAACCGGCAAGCTTAGAGACCGTACTATAAGAGACTCATGTAGTATAACGGCTGTGGCAAGCTTAGATGGAAAACAAAATAGAATTATAGATGAAGTGAAATGGTGTAACGCGTAAGGGCGGTGATAAGTACGAGTAGAGCATAAGAATTATATCCGCGACGGAGGGAGCGGAGAGCGGGGAAGAAGAGAGGATGGAGTAATGGAAGACACGTGACGGGGCAGGTAGAAGGGAGAGTCGTGAGGGGAAAGGGGGATGCGGAATTTGTGTGCACTGAACGTTGATTCATTATTGAACTGGGCATTTAAGACAACGTTTGAAACGGTAAATGGGGTTTATATAATATTAATAATATATATACTCATTATATATGTATACATATGTGTGCCGACATAATAATTTATGCTCAGACAGGAGCTATGTAACGCTACTCGCATTCTTGCCACTGTGTGCACACGACATGACCACGCGACCAGCTTGTGTGTATATAATGAAACTGTTCGATTGTAAAGTTACAGTGTGGCGCAATTTATATTTGGTGTTCGAAATGCGAATAATTCGAATTTTCCGCCTAATTGTTATGAGTCAGTGTTTAATTTGATTTCGCTGTAAACAATGAAATTCACTGTATTTAGTACGTAGGTACGCGCCATCGGTGAAGAGTACAGGCGGCGTGTACACATACGGCTGGTATCTAGACACCCATCTGGTATTACATAACGCTCCAACGCTACCAATCCTTAAGCTTAAAACCAGGCGCCACGGCGCAGACGGACGCTCGTGACAGGATGCCATGCCTCAAGAGCCTGAACGACACATCCAAATCGGGTGCGCCGCGTGCAGCTGCGCTGCGTGCGTGGCGTGCGGGTGGCGGGTGGCTCCGCGATAGCATCGAGATCGGAAATCGAGCGTCGCCGTTTTTTGCCTACGCCCTGGCAAAATCAATCGGCAATTATCTATCGTGCAAGACAACGCTGTTCAACAGTCACGCAAATCTGATACCGTCAACAGTAAGGTGTTCGTGCTGGACGGTACCCGGCGCCTACAGGAGGCAATACGCTTTAACAGCTGCCCGCGGCGTTCTGTAACGAGCCGTAGCAAAAAATACGCACATAATATATATATATATGTACGTTATATATATATAGGCTTCGTCGGCCATTCATTTCCTTGTTAACTATGTAGTAGTACTAATAGACCGCGTATAACATACGCAGCCCTAGTGGTTGGAACAATCTGTGATGTCGAAGGTAATTGTAGCAAGAGTAGTATAATATAGTGTATAATCTATAATGCATCTTTTGATTGTATCGGTCAATAAATCGCGTAAGATGAGTCGTCCAGCAAACACACGGCTATTGTCGGTGTGGCCTGAACATTTTGTGTTGAATTTTTGTTTGTATTTGTTTGTAGTTTTTGTGGCATTATCCCTCATATGATTCATTATAAGCGGGTCTTAACTGTAGCATCACCTGCCGTACCAATAAGTCAATAGTTGCGTCACTTCTGCATGGTTTCAAACATCATTTGTTGTTGCTTGAGCGCAGTAGAAAAAAATGTAGCAGAAGACTAAGAAACATAAAAGCCAAATAGCAAATAATGTGGAACACTTAGCGAAATGTAGAGTTGGCCACACCTGAGGTATATTGTGGCTACGCCTCCGATAAATAATCGAGTGAGAAATCGGGCCCTGCAATGTACTCGAAGCACAGACCAGTGTGAAGGCATTTCCGTGGAGAGGTGGGTGTTTTAATCTTAAATTGTTTGCTTCGGCGTGTATATGATATGCGCGCTGCAACGAGGTTCGTCTAATCGTTGTGTTTAAGGCGTTTATTATTTGCTGTTCCAACCTGCAAATACTACACGGCCGTTTGTTTTAAGTATGTTTTGAAACTATTAAGCTGCGTGGATACACTCGGTTATAACCCGTGAGTTTCGCAGCACAGCGACTTTGGTCACCAAGGTGACCTTGTTCATGAGATAGTCTTGTTAGTTCAGATAACATATTATGCCAAGCCTCGCTGTCCAATCATTTCACGCAATCAAATGCAGGTTGGGGTGGCAATGACAACTTAGTGTAGGCCAGGAGGTGTTAGACCATAACATACAGAATGAGCGACAACGTTTGATTATTAGGTATAACACGAAGCGTTGGTTGTTAAGTCTGGTTTCACATATATATATTAGTAGCTGGTTGCTCCAGTAGATTGTGGGTTGGCCCCACTAACGCAGACGCAAATAAATAAATAAAATAAATAAATAATATTACAAAGTGTAATATAGTATATATTATATAATATATACTATATATAATATATGGCATCAGATTATTAAGTTTATAAAGATCATCACACAAACCAAACAACGCGGTGTATTAATTAATTGATTAATTAAATTTTATTTATTTATATATTGACTCATTAACGCGTCTATGCCAGAGTACTGAGGTGTGTGTTAGGAGTCCTTGACAATGAGTGCGCTGTAGTGCAGCTGCATGCTGCCGACCATCGTGTACACAACCCACGTTATTGTAATCACGATTCTTATTTCATTTATTACATATATATTCATTTATTATACATATATATATATATATATACATATATATATATCACTATATATATATATATATATACATATATATATTATAAAGATCAAACAAACCGAACAACGCAGTGTATTAATTAATTCTTAAGTAATTCGTG
>NW_014577189.1:590364-598875 GCF_000485595.1 Priapulus caudatus | reverse complement strand
TAGGGTCAGGGTTAGGGTTAGGGTTAGGGTTAGGGTTAGGTTAGGGTTTAGGATTAGGGTTAGGGTTAGGTGTTAGGGTTAGGTTAGGTTAGGATTTAGGGTTAGGGTTAGGATTAGGGGTTAGGGTTAGGATTTAGGGTTAGGATTAGGGTTAGGTTAGGTAGGGTAGGATTAGGGTAGGGTTAGGGTTTTTGCATCCATGATATCTGCCCCACACCATAGATTAATTTTTGTGGATCACAATGCCTATATATAGCGCGGCGACACATATATATTTAGTGTGAGTGTTAGTGTTGGCGGTGTTGGATTGAGGGTTACCGTTAGGTTAACGTTTTGAACGTCAACGTTATCACGTGACCTCCGTCCCTCCACGCGTGGGATAGCAACACCCGAGATCGGCATGCCTGCAGACACGCGCATGCGCTACACTTCACGCATGCGCCGTTAACACGCACCACTTAATATAAGCTCCTACAATGCTAGTCTGGATTGTTAGAATTGTCATAATTTTTATAATTTTTTCATTGTTTAAACCCAAGAAAACGCGTACAAATAATTTGCTACGAAAAATGACGATTCCAAAGGCTCTCTTGACAAGGCGTACTACCTTCTAGAACATATTTTCCTATGGCATATAGGTCGATCTGTGTCCATACCTGTCCACCATAACTACGTAAAGAGACATAGTATTTTGTAGAAATTCTATATAGAATGCAACCAAAACGCGTACACCATGCCGATGTAGCATGGTAGACAGTCCCCCTATGTACAAACGACCCCCTATACATTACGCATGAGCAATAAAGGTAAAATCCCCATGCGCATGCGCAATGGGCCACACCCCCTGCTAGACACGCACATGCGCGATGTATAGGGGAACGTTGTTTACCACGGGGTGATGTGTACCATGATACACCCATATCAAACCGCCTAGAGCATACATGTGTATAAAGATGCGCACTAGAGCCAAAGTATCAAGGTAAGATTCTGAATATCGTCCTTGACCGTCTAGAATTGCGAGTGTGTATAGGATCCGGTAGATGACGAAGCAGCCAGCATCGACGCACAACTGATAGCACGCGATTCAACGACATGACCGAGTTTAATGCTGATGCGCGGAGAACGAAGAATGTCTCATTGTCTGCTTGTGGGAGTAATCTATATATCTCGTCTCACTCTCCGCATACTCTTCCCCCACTCTCTGTCTCTCTCTCTCTCACGTTCTCTCTCTCTTCTCTCTCTCTCTCTCTCTTCTCCTCTTCTCTCTCTCGTCTCTTCTCTCTCTTTTTCTCTTCTCTCTCTCTCATTGCTCCCTCTTAATATCTCTTTTTTTTTCTTTCTCTCTACTATATATATATATATTATATATTATATATATATGTATATATTATATATATATATATTATATATATAATATACATTTATATCGCCTACTAACGACGAATATCATGTCGTAATTGACAGCTATTTGCTAAACACACTACGATTAGAAATCATTCTTTAACCGCATAACGTGAGTGTTTATGAATCGGGTTAAGGGGAGCCCCCGAAAGCTAAAAGCCCGCACGCTGGCATCACCGCGCTACGGGCCCACTGTTTAATCTGCGATAATAAATGAATTTATGGCGCGAAATAACGTCGAGAGTCAACACCGGTGTCGGCACACAGGTGTCTCTGCGCTCGCTAGTTCCCATGCTTCCTGCGCGTTGCCAGCAGACGCTTGCAGACGACAGAAATATGTGCGCGCGTGGCTTCGGCGGATGTAGAACTAGTATAGTACTATGCTAAACTTGTGCACTGACGAAGAGACGCGTTCTAAAAGTATACACGTTTTTTTAAATAAAGTCCATGTTTTAAAATAAATGTTTGTGCCGGTTCGTTTCAAAGGTTCCTTTGTGTATGTTTGTTTGTTTGTTTGTTTGTTAACGATTAATTATATTATTTATTTATTTATTTATATAGGTTCGTGTTAGGGGTCTTTAACGATGAGCGCACTATAGAGCAGATTCTTATTTTGTGAAGAGTCGAGATTCCTAAAGTATTACGTAAAAAAACTTTCTTACCTTTCATTTCATCTGTAAAACCGTCACCCACAGTTCGAGTAAAAGTTAGCAATTAATTTCTTAAACTGTCTCCTTACCAAGACTGGCCCAACGTCGCGTTGACTCGTGCTGTCTAAATACATCCCACAGACGACAAATCGGTCTAGCACTGCTGAGGTATGCATGCATGCATACAAGGTTGATAGGTATCGGGAGATGGCTCGCATACATAAAAACGAAATTTTGCAAACGTTTGATTATTTACGCTGGAAACCGCGTAAAAAGTAGATACGCTTCAAAACGCTTAAATGAGCAACATCCAATCTGCAACCCGCGTGTTTTTTTCACCGCTTCGTGTATTACTAGTAAAAATTCGGACGTGTCGTCATATGCCCCACCTCCAACACTGTTTAACACCCTTGTTCTAGTACGTAATTATGTGCGTATTATCATGCCGCAGCTGTGGTTTATGGCAACAGCTCATATTTTACAAAGACCAGAAACAGGCTTTAAAGGAGGCTTCCGTTCTCAGTGTTCCAGATCAAAAATACGCCATTTTATAATTTCCAGTTAAATAAAATTGCCCGGTTGCATTCTTTTCCCTGAATCATGAAACATTGACCTGGAATTCGCCGGTTCCCAGTCAATTACAATCGGATGACTAGATTAACGCACTCGACTAGCGGAACACTTACGGCAATTGATTTTATGCCTCGCTTATTCGCATCCATTATTTGTGTGATTTCCAATCACACAAAACATTTTTGTGTGATTGTGCGGTGTATTTTTTCGCGCGCGCTCTCTCCGTATAGCAGAGGCTCTTTCTAATTAAAACTGCTGATGTTTATGTGGAGCTGGGAAGCGAGACGTTAGCTGGAGAAACGCTGTCGTTTAATTAACCCATTAATTAAATAAACACGCGCACCTGCACGCCAAACGCACGTAAGTGTGTTTTCCGTTCTTCATATAGAGTCGCGATTTGATCCCCACCAACTGTATAGCGCGAATTACTCTATCCCACTTTAAAAAAATGCCGTGATTAAAACCCCCTCTAATTTCAGCTCGTAAAAAGTCGTGGATTTTTCTGGGCCCCCCTCCCCACACACACACATCTCTTAATTTTCTAACAGGTGTATTAAAATAGTAATCAATTAAACTATAATACTAATTTACTAGTACTAATCTTGTCGGCAATACACTTCCTTTGTAACACTGTTGTTCTCAGCGAGCAAAGATGTTCACGTCAGATAACACCTAGACGGCAGGGAATGGAGAAACAGATTCGAAGCGAACCGCTCATCAGGAGTGAAAACGATAAGAGCGGATAAGAGCTGTTAAAATTAAATGATATGCCAGGCTATAAATATAACCACCCTATATTCAAAATAATCCTCACCCTACTGGCTGACCCGAACCGGATTACTGTGCTAAAAGTATACGACACTTTTAAATTGGTGTAGGCCTAGAGGGGTTCTAACATGGGGTAAACCATATAGGATTCGGCTGTATGATACAATATGTAGTGACTATCCAATTGGTTTCTTTTCCTAATAATATAATATAAATTTCACACACGAGGAGGCACGCTGCCAAGGCAATGCTAATCACACATAGATATAAATGTTACGCACGCATCTAACATCGTCACACACAGAGAGACGTGCTGCCTGCCACAAGGTCTGACGCACGTAGATATAATTGCACGCGTGTTCTAGATCTGCACGCACGCATATGCGCACACACGCGCACACACGCGCACACACGCGCACACACGCACTCACACACGGACGGACGCACAGATTTAACATCACGCCGGGAAGATACGCGCACGCACGCTCACACGCACGCACGCACGCACGCACGCACGCACGCATGGACGCAGACGATATAAACACCGAATATAATCGCAGCGGTGAATCGCCTCGCATAATCGCCTATGCCAGGCATCGGCACCCGAACGAGCTCTCTGCTTCGTAGACACCACACACGATTAAAAATAAAAATAATAATAATAATCCAACGCAACGCACGAAGTGGATTTCGGTTTACACATACACGGGAATCGAACGTATAGCTAGTTAGTTACCTTCGCTCTCACTTTCTCACAGAGAATGGTGAGGGCTCGGGCGCAGGCACGCGTTTATATAGTGACCATGTATTCGCATTTAGTCAATGGTCGGTGCGACGATGATGGCCATGCAACCCCGGCGAAGGCTGGTCGCGTATTGTTCGGACTTGCCCCCGGTGTCACGAGGCCTTTCTAGAACAACGCCTCGCACGCAAGCAGCGCTGCCGCCCGCAAGGCTATGCCCGTAGAACAAACGCCAGTCGATCGTCTACGGAATGCTTGATTCGAACCTTCGGGTGTGAATACTACCCCGACGGTCCCAACCATCTAACGCGTTTATCCGTATAGCTGAAACGTCCCTAATAAAAATTATCATGAAATTATTCATATCGAAATATAGCCTGTGCATCCAGCGCCTTTTTTATAGTGCTACCAGACTGTTCGGCGCAACTCTCGTTTATAGAGTTACACCGTTTGCCGAGTGTACCGTACTTTTCAGAGGCGGGGAGGGTGGTGGAGAGGAGGGATGGGGGAGGATTAGAGCTCGAGGTGGTATTACTGAATATTTAGATAAAGCGATACACGCGCCAGTTCTCTGCTACGCGTGCGCTCCCGGTCGTAAGTACTTACGTAGACAAACAGGTAAATAAGCATGTCGGGGGCGAAGGTAAACATCGGACACGCGTCTCACCTGCGACGTCTGCAGGTATTTCGCGATAAAGAATCATTTAGACGACAAATATGGCGGCGTGGCGGCGTGGCGGCGCGGCGGCGTTTTTTATTGTTCGCGGCGCGCAAGTGCTCACGGGAAGATCATAGATATCATCAAGAGCTAATAATATAAAGTGTATTATTATCTCTTGATCGTATAATAGCAATACGGGTCGTAGTCTATCTATCGGAGTCAGTCTAGAAACGGGAACGGTTATTTTCGGGACGCGCGATTAGACTATTTTAATTATCTAGGAACCGGGAAATAACTGATACATTTTTCGTGATTCGTGAATATAGGTCAACCGGGACGCGGGAAAGCCCTGAATTTCTTTAACCGGAAACTAGGATATGAACCCTGATGTTCCCTCTGCGTTCAATCAACCTGGGTCTGTCTAACTAGTGCAAAATTACATACACGAGGATGACAAGTATACATATGCAACATCAAGGGCGTGAATAGAGCTAGACGATAGACTTCTGCACGTGGGCAGTAGAGACGCAAAGATAAGTAATAAGTAATAAGCGGGAAGTCTATGCTGAATGCGCACAGGACAGTTGAGAAAGGATAGTTGGGGAAGGACAGTTGTGCACAGTTGGACAGTTGAGAAAGATGATCGACGGTCGTTTGGGAGAGGAATGGTGGTTAGGGTCAATGGAGAACAGTTAGAGGAAGATAAAGCTGTTTGGGTAGGACAGAATGTTAGGATGAGGTACGGTCGGAGGGAGGGAGGGGGAAGTTAGGGTGTGAACAAAAATGACGCCTGCTGAGTGGAAGACGGTTAGGGAGAGAGGAACGAGATGATAGCATTGCAATCCTCATTCGCAGTATACGCTGCTACTATACGCTTGATTCATTCTTCTGCGTCTTTCTTTCATTCCGTAGGTGTGGTTCCAAAACCGCCGCGCAAAGTGGAGAAAGTGCGAACGTGGAACAGCGCACTGTAACCCCACACGGAGAAGCCCATCCCATGGTGATGAGCGAACATGCGTGTCTCCTGCACTCATGTCACCGCTACACAAGAGTCTCCCGCTATCCGTGCAGTCGACGCAGTGGCCGTCGCTGCAGCTACGGAGTCGGCTAGAGGTGGGGCTGGGCGTAGAGGTTGGAGTAGGGATAGGACTGGGCATAGGGGGTGGAGTAGGGGTCGGGGTTGGGGTGGTAGGAGAGGTGGGCGTGGGATTTGGAGTAGGGGTAGGGGTAGGGATGGGGAAAGGAGTGGGAGACTGGTTGAGCGTAGGGATGGGATTAACGGACGATCAACAGAGAGAACGCAGTATAGCACTACTTCGCGCACGCGCGGAGGAATACAAGACGTGCCTTGGCAAGCGTCTGCTCTAGCATATACGCGGGATTGGTTATCTGTTATTTACGCACACACGCACGCGCGCGCACGTGCACACACACGAGCGCATGCACGCACGCACGTGCGTACACCTGCATGAACGCACTCTCGCGCACGCACGCACACGCTAACGCGCAACACACGTAGACGCACGTACGCGGGCACGATGAGACACGCAAGCCACAGAGATCGCTCGACTTTCAATGTGCCGGTACCGTGTTTACGACCAGCGCCCAAGGTTGCGCTAAGGTTAAAACAACGAATTCGCGAGAGTTCGAACAACGCGCTCGTTCGTGCGGAATTCACTTTGTTTCGCCGTCGCGTCGAGGACAGTCTGCTAACAACGTGACAGACGATCCAGCGCGGCCCCGCAGCGCACAGGTTACACTGCACGGAGTCCCGAGTTGCGCACCTCAACACTCACGCAACGACGTAACGCACGCGCTACGTATTATACGTCACGTTTACGGCCGTGACGTATTATGAATGGTGCGCGCGTGAGTGCGCGTGTGTGTATGTAGGTGGGTGGGGGTGTGGTGTGGGGTAGGGGGGTTACGGTTATTTTCCAGACGCGAGATTGGACCATTTTAATTATCTGCATGCGAACCGGGAAATGTCGGAAAAATTATAGTGCTTCGGGAATAGAAATCAATCGGGACGCGCGAAAGCCGAAATGCGCGATTTCACATAACCGGGAACTGAGAAATGACATATTTTTGACATTTTATTGCCATATCATTGGCATAAATTAATTGCCATTTAACTCGGGACACTTAGAATGGACCCCCCAACCATGTCATACAATACATGACGACCTGCATGGCACGAACTAACTCCACGCTTCTCAATCCCGAGCCGACGAATTCCAAACAGCTTAGAAGTGGCAACGACGAAGGGGGTCCACTCCAAATTTCCCTGGCAAATATGCCAATTCCCAGTTGCCGGTTGAATTTACGGAGAAATTACGGCTTTCCCGCGTCACGATAGACTTTTCCGAAATCTTTCCACTATTCCCGAATTACGAAAAATGAAAATGTATCGGGTATTTCCCGGTTCCCATATAATTAAAATGATCCAATCACTCGTCGCGAAAATAACTGTCGCCCCCCTAAGTTATCGTATAGAAATGTTTGGAGAAATAATATTCGAAAGGTCGAAAACTTTCTGGCAGTGACTGAAGTTTTACTGATCGATATTCGCCAACATTGTCGGCGCTCCCGTTTCTTACAGTCGTAGAAATGTGAAAAGAGTATGTATAATATAATGTATGTTAATGGAATCATTCGTGAGTGCGTAGCGACATGGGGGGACATTGAGGTAGAGACATGGAAGGAGCAGGCGGGAGCGGGGTGGGTCTGGCGGTATTAACGAGGCATTTGCGGGTAAGGGCGGGAAGAGAGTGAACCCGAGAGGAAGGGAGAGATACAGTAATCGCCACGATTATAGTTTGAATTTCTATTTTCTTCGGGTAATTATAAATTCACTGTGACTTTTTTATTCGGAAATGATTTTGTTAAAAGTCCAACTCGTTATTTTCGTAGTACGCTGGAAGCTTATTGTTATTTTTTATCTGTCATTTTAACGTTTCTTTTCCTTAAATTATGAAACGAATGGATTGTAGTAGCATTTCCATTTGACGTTTCAATGCCTCAATACTTGCATCGAGACAAATAAGACATTTAGAATTTGGATTAAAGCGTTATTAAATTAAAAAACTTCTGCTCTATTAAATTAAAGATATGATTCACTCACGTAAATTTTCGGTTGCGGGATCTGGTGTGAATTTAGAGAAGATCTTACAAATTGGTAGCGTGGCCGAGCGGTCTAAGGCGCTGGTTTTAGGCACCAGTCTCTTCGGAGGCGTGGGTTCGAATCCCACCGCTGCCAAGTACTTTTACTCATTTATTTTACATTGCGAAAGTCATAACATGAGACGACTGAGTTGGTGTATGTACCAGTATGCTTTGGTGAGTTTAAATAGGTAAAAATTATTATCACATGATAGTCAAAGATTAGACCCTACGTTTATTGATTGGCACTGACACGACCATGTCATACTCATGCACAGGTTTAATTATTGCATGAGTTACTGTAACGAAAAGAGCGATTCAAATTCAGCTTCATACATTACATTGTTTTAATAATAAAACATGAAACTATATATGTATGTATATATATATATATATATTTATATTCGATTATCACAACATGCACATGAATTTTTACCACATAAATCAACGTCACTGTCAACATTTCCCCGTTTAATAACCCCGCAAACATGATAATACTGACGTTTTACGGTAAAACGGTCCACCATTTACCGCAAGCCCGTTAGAATTTCACA
>NW_014577189.1:577412-589332 GCF_000485595.1 Priapulus caudatus | reverse complement strand
GTGTGTGTGTGTGTGTGGCTGTATGTATCTCTCTCTTCCTACCGTTACAGAATTCACATCTTCCGTTACCAACAACTAGGGGCGACGATAACAACAACAGCAACATCACCATTAACATCATCATCATCATAATAATAACAACAATAACAACAGCAAGAAAAATGTCAATTAACCGCACGTAAACGGTTAGTTTACATTTTTACTGTATGAAAGACAGTAAGTATGCGGAAGCGTGTTCTGTAATTATCAACACTGACCAGCCAAGCACAAGAACCTCTCCAGGCTGGCTATACGACTGTTGGTTCTAAAACCAAATAATCCTAATAAAGAATAGTATACATTTTCCGATTAAGAAAATATGACACGCACATTTCCAAAGAACATGTCACATATATATATTCAAAACGCACTCTAAAATCGTAACACAATATTGATTATGTATCCCTGCAGCGTCGCGCCATTGCAGCAAAAGCTACAGGGGAAACCGGGGCGTGTTCATTTTCCAGATTCCCAGGTAAAAATTTGCAACTTTCCAGTTCCCGGTTAAAATCTAATCTAAATAAAATCTAATAATCGGTTTAAATAAAATCTAAGTTAAGCTTCTCCCCGCGTCCCGATTGACTTCTATTCCCCAAATCACTAAAAACATTATTCAGTACTTCCCGGTTGGCCAAATTTCGTGTTCTGGAAATAACAGCTCCTCCTCCAAGATGGAGTATACTAAATAACATATAATATTATAACGTAATATATAATAATTATATATGTAACGTAATACGGCCACGTTTAAGGCTCTCATAGATTAATCGACAAAAATCAACGCTCTAGGCCGATGCGCATGTATAGTCCAAAATCTCCAAAATTCGTAACATTTCTAGAATTGCAAAACGATTTCAATTGCACTGACATCAAACACAGCCCTAGATCAGGTCTCAGCAAAGCACTTATGTTCCTACTACCATCCACTATACTACACTATACTAGATCCCACCCATCACTCCACGCCAGACGAGGCCAGACGTGTCATGCCTTTACTAAAGTTTAGCATGAGCAGGTAATCAATGCACATGTTAGACATGTAAAAAATTATACATATGCGTCATATTGAAGCACGATTAATAGAAGAAATATAAAATACATTGCCCATGAACAAATTTACGTCAACTTATCTTATCTTATCTGATCTTATAACACATTATGTTAAGGGTAATGGGCCATTTCAGACCTAGCCCAATAGTCTGCCCATGTCATTTCAGCCTTTTCACCACGATGTAAACACTACATCACTGGGGAATGTTCCCGCCTCCACTCTCTCTCTTTCTCTCTCTACACACGCACGCCCGTACGCACGCACGCATGCATTCACGCACGCACGCACACACACAAACACATATACATATACGTATTATATATAAATATATAATCTTTCATTTCTTATAGAGTTCGTGTTTCTTCTTCACCTCCTTTACGCATCTTTTTTGGAGGATGGGAAGGAAGCCATGTTACCTCACTCTGGAATAACCTCTATCAAATATAACTATTATATCATAGATTTTATATATAACTCAACATATAAAATTAACTTTCACTCTATTTCTCCCTTATCTATGGATGCAAAAATATAGTACACACTGCTGTATACTTCTGTTTAAGGTTTCTTTCGTTTACAAATTATGTAAAACCCTAACAATCTTAAAAATAGAACTATAGCACTATTAACACATAACAATAGATAGAAGAATACACGATGACATACACAATACACTTTTACAATGTCTTCATTTACACATTCGAAAACAATAATCGAAACGTCACACTGATATCGTACTCTACCCGTGTAGTCTTTTCTTCCCACTACAGGGAGTGAATTAGTCCTAGAGCAAAGTGCTACACGGTTAGAGTGAATCTACATGGGTAGAAGGGAGTGAAGGACTCTACGACTGGAGCTACGATAAACCATGCAATGGCAACTGACCACCTCTTTGCAGTGGCTAAAAGAGAAACAGAATTCGCAATCCCTTGCGACAAATTTGCCAATACCCTTCCACTCCTATCGACTGTATCACTTAGGTTTATATACGTCTACGCCCTACATTTCACGGTCCGCTGAAAATTTACCGCATTGCCAACATCAAACTATAACTCTATTATCACATTCTGGTTTTTGACAGTAGAACTTTTTTGAGAATATCACTCCACAGAGCTTAAAGATAAACAATAGTCTGGAATGTGACAAATATGTGATCCAGATCATTTGATTCCCCGCCCGCCGCCCAGCACACACGAGCCAAGCAAACGCCCAGAGACACACGAACGATTCATGGCGTACGCACGTCGTGCTGTTGACGGCGCGGCACTAGGTGGCGCTACTGCTGCATGTCGGTGATGTTCTTGAGCAGCCACTCGACCTCGCTGCTATTGCTTATAGGGGGCGCCATGGTGATGTCGCCAGTGCAGATCAGCTCGGACAGACTGGACAGCGAGCTGAAGCTGAGGCTGCTGTTGAACTGACTCGCGAGACTAGTCATGTGGGTGTCGGCGTTGCTGTCGTCACACGCCGCCGCCGCCGCCGCCGCCGCCGCCGGATGCATGTCCTGCATGAAGACGAGCGGGTGCTCGATGGCATACGACACCGCAAACGGGTGCAGCGGCGGCGGCATCGCGGCGGTCGCCGCCGAAATCGCCATGGCGCTTCCGGGGAGAGTCGCCGGGCAGTTCGTCACTGTGGGTGAAGGCGGAGACACAGAGCGATGTAGTCAGACGTCAAACTCTCAGCAGATTGCGCGCGCACGTGCTAGCAACACTCAAGAGTCGACTGTCGAGGGCAGAAAATTAAGAAAGGTTCTCAGCAGAGCAGCATTCTGATAGATTTGCGATCGCGAGTAAGAAATCGCTGAAAGATCGATGCTTGTTAGGTACTTGTGCTTTGGGAGGCTATACATAACATTTCTCCACCGGAATGTATTTTTATCCATCCATGGTAGGGTTGTGTGGTTAGGTTTTACATCTTTCATATATATATATAGGAATACATGCTTATTTAATTATCATTTCACCTAAATCTTACCTGGCTTAACAATTTCCTGCTTGATCATTGCGGATCGGAATGGTTCATGCACTTGAGAGTGCTGCTTGTCTTGCTTGAGAAGTAAGTGATCCAACATCATGACAGGAGGCGCCATGGCGGGGAACTGGCCTGCTACTACGAGGAGACGCAAAAACATGTGAGCGCAACTGCATGCCTCAAGCTCCGAAGCAGCTTCGCTTAATCGCGCACAAGTCGCGAGATAACAAAATGCTGAAAATCACAGAAAATGCCCTGTGCAAATTCGCATACGAGTAAGCACACTCGCAGCCACGCATCGTCTGTGGTCTCAACCCCCGATCTTTAATGGTTGCTGCTAACCTCTCCTCTACGCAGCCCGTGCAACCGCAGCTGCCTCATCGACGAAAACTCACGTTCGCGATCCTCGCCATTGTTCGACGGGTAGTACTTGTAGCCGATCGCGGGGCTGATCTCCATGTCGGTGGGCCGGTGCAGCGCCACCTTTACCATGGTGATGCTCGTGATGTCTGGGTCGCGATACGGCGGCGTCTTCACAACGATGGCAACCTGAATGACGGGGGGAAACCGGGCGAGGAGGAGGCGGAGGAAACAAACATCAAACATGGACACCATGACGCACGTGGAGGAGCGAGTCATACCGTTCTTTTTTCATACTTAAAATGTGCAGGTATTAACGTGGTTCCTAAGGCAGTCTACAGGTCCCGACTGTTACAACTATCACCGCCATACACGCGAGGGTTTACGGATCCTAGGAATTAACGTGGTGCCTAAACGCCTCTCTAGGTAGAGCCACTGTCAGGACTTGAGTTCTAAACATGCACATTTGTTTATTAAATCAAAGCAAGGAATTAATATTGTGCCTAACGCTCCACAGGTGGTATCACTGTCAGACCTCCCTCAAGCAGCTCAAGTGGATACTCCTGCAGAATTTTTCTTCGTTGAAAGCAAGGCATTAATGTTGTGCATAACACACCCTAGGAGGCCTCAGTGACTCTACCACACCCACCACACACAAGTGGAGAGGCTACTTGTGACATATAGGTTGTTTGTTGACAATGCTAGTTTTACGACACTTGCCTGTTTATGAACCAGCACAATTTGAGCTTTCTCCTGCCATACGGTTTGACCGTTTTTCTCTTCAAAAAACCTCACTTCAATTCCATCTGCAAGACCATAAACCCAACAATCAAACAATAGAACTGCAAGAATGTACATCTCGGAACTAAGAAAATGATTGAATTAGAATAAAGTAGGTCTAGGAACCATTAAAAGGATCAAACTAGGATGAAGTAGGTCTATGAACCAATTACACTATTTCACGATGACGACGTAGGTCCGGAAACCAATCAAACAAGTTCACGATGACGAAATAGGTCCGGGAACCAATCAAACAAGTTCACGATGACGAAGTAGGTCCGGGAACCAATCAAACAAGTTCACGATGATGAAGTAGGTATGGGAACCAATCAAACAAGTTCACGATGACGAAATAGGTCCAGGAAGCACTCGACTGATTAATCGAATGACGAGCACAGCACTTGAGCACGCACCTCTGGTCACCTTGTCACACAGCAGCCACACCTCCTGCCCTCCGCATGCCGGCCCCGAGATGCGATCGATCCTGCTGATGTTTAGCTGAGCCACGGCACCTGCAGCGAAACACACGCAACTCATGTTACGCGCGCCACTAGTAGTTGGGTCAAGCGTTAGAACAGCCTCTCTCCTGCCGAGAATGCAACGCCGAATAACGCACGTATTTTGTAGTGGTGCGCGGTATTATCGGTATAAAGGTATGTCGCGGTACAAACTCAAAATAATACGTATCACGATACATTCTCGCCGTACCGTTGTACCCCCCCCGGCGCCTCCCACGGCAGCGCGGCGCGGTGCCGGCGGGGAGCGGGATATTATCAGCAATTTCCACAGTTTAATGGTCGGAAATTACGTAGTTTGAATATACACTACACACACATATGCACCTGCCCCCGCTTATGTACAGACACGCGTGCACGCACACACACACAATAAGATAGCCTGCTTGTTTGAATTGTTGTGTTAAGTATTATAAAAGCTCAGTTTGACTCTGAACGCTTTACACTGTTTTTCTTGATAGCAGCAACAGGTAAAGATGTAGAACTAATAGTATAGTTTTGTATCGCGATACAAAAATTTTGGCGATACACATCACTAGTATTTTGGTGGTGCAACCTGCAGACAACACCTGGTGGCATTAGCTCCAGCTGCAGGAAACCATTATCAGAAACAGCGCAAAGCTATAAAACTATAATTAGTACTATGATAATACTTATGAAACAAAAATTAGTGCTATGAAACTATAATCAGTACTATCATAATACTTCTGAAACTATAATTAGTACCATGATGATACTAGAATAGCGATGAAAAGAACACATCTCGTAAATGTGATCTAAATTATGATAAATGCCGCTCACGTTTGTCGTAGATGGGCTGCGAGCACACGGGCCGTATGGCCTTCCACGTCTCCTGCGCGTAGCTCCACTGGTTCGTCTCCGGGTCCATGACGGTCGGGATGAACAGCTGGAAGCAGAGCCGCACGACGCTAACGTCGAGGCTCTGATCACTGTGTGTGAAGCCAACTGCAACGAGATGAGAGAGGAATCACGTGAGGAAAAGATTCACGACGCCAACTGCAACGAGACGAGAGGGGAATCACGTGAGGAAAAGAATGCGCAAAGCCAACTGCAATGAGACGAGAGGAGAACCGCGTGAGGGGAAGATGCGCAAAGCCAACTGCAACGAGACGAGAGGGGAATCACGTGAGGAAAAGAATGCGCAAAGCCAACTGCAATGAGACGAGAGGAGAACCGCGTGAGGGGAAGATGCGCAAAGCCAACTGCAACGAGACGAGAGGGGAATCGCGTGAGGGAAAGAATGCGCAAAGCCAACTGCAATGAGACGAGAGGGGAACCGCGTGAGGGAAAGATGCGCAAAGCCAACTGCAACGAGACGAGAGGGGAACCGCATGAGGGAAAGAATGCTGGATGCTAGAATTCAAAGGAACTACTTCCAACGTCCGTCCTTACAGAGTATTATTGCAAGGGTTACATGATTCTATATATATATGTGTGGATGCTCAATCAGATCTTGCCTCGTGAATGATGACGATTCATGCTCTTTTATTATCATTATCATTATTATTATTATTCATTTATCTTAGTCTATACAAATGCGACTTACGAATTGCATGACCCTCACAGATGAACCAAACCAAGTTACATTCTTCCGAGCTCCTAAAATTTGACTCGTGAACACAAATTCTCAACTGGTTAAATTTGTAACTCTGCAACACCCTGAGCACGCTCATGTGTATAGATGCATACGAGGACAGAACCAACTAGGCACCTTTGTAGGGGTCAATCTTCATCTTCTGCCGCTTGGCCAACTGATCCTTTCTGTCCTTGATCTTGGCACACTGGATTCCAACACCGGGGAACCTGTTTGCATGACAGAGTGATCTCGTTATAACAACATCACAACACAGCGGCACCACTGTCAAAATATCAGAGGATTGGTGACAATCAGACATCAAAACTCAAAAATATGCTTCGCCTAAGCTTGACTATAAATTTGCTTAGACTTATAATATCGCACGACCTCCCATAATCCGGAACTTTCCACAATCCGACACGAACCAGTACACTGAGCATGCCAAGTAAGCCTAAAAACAATGCAGGATATCTAGAACATCAACTACGTGACCACGACACTAGCATCTGATATCACGCGCTCGGCTCTCGATCTCGTTCGTACGACACGATGCGCGCACGTCCGCGCGGCGTCACTCACTCGATCCTGCCGTCTCGTGGGTTGGTGACGCTCACCACGCAGACGCCGTCCTGGCAGTTCTTGCCGACGAGGCTGTGCGGGTGCGAGCGTGGCTTCGCCGGCGGCTTCTCGTGCGAGACGCACGACACGATGACCTTGAACGGCCGCGAGACGTTGCGAACCTGCGTCGAGACAGACGGAGACGTGCGAGGACGAGGAGGAAGGATACGGAGACGACTACGCGGGAACTGTGCGGCCGCGCGCCGCCGTCAGCATGACATCACGCTGACAGAGCAGAAACTTCGCGACGCTGCGTCCCTCTGACACAATAGTTCAATGCTGCAAATTGTTTAATCGGCTGCTAGTGAACTTCGAGTCTAGACGAGTGATGGCGGCAGATTCGCATCGCCCAACAAAATGGAGATTAGGTACAAAGCGGCGTGTCGGCTGCACTTGCCATTTGACGGTTGTATCCCCGTGATATTAATCTCAAAGTTTATGTATATAATATCAATAATATATCAATAAATCAATAATATATCAATTTTAATAAATCAATTTAATCAATTTATTAAATCAATTTAATTAATCAATTTTAATATATCAATATTAATAAATCAATAATATATAAATACATATCAATATCAAAAACCCTAATCCATTCCCCTTTCCCATCTCCCTCAAGGCGCCGACTATCGTACCTGGATGGCAGGGAAAGTTTTCTTTTCGGGAATCGAGTGCTCTCCGGGTATGCTGCCGGCTGCTCTTCCTTCACACTCGTACCTGTGTGAACGCCAATTCATAACTAAATTCAGAGGCTATACAATCATGGATCGGAAGAAGAGAGATTTTCTATGACGTGGAAATGTCACCTGGTCCATTAAAGTGCCGTAATGCTACCGCATTCTTTCCACCGTTCCGTGTAGCGCCCGTCAAAGCCCGAACAGCTACCCATTCTTACGATCGCGGACCTTCCCGGTGGGCATCGATACATTCTGCCGACCACGGCAGGGTCGGCTGAGTGGAAAACGGCGCGCACACACACCTGAAGCGCAACTTGCTTGCTGGATGCTCCGTAATTATTACCACGGGCTCTTGGCTCTCGCCGGGCGAATTCGAGTTTGCATTGTCATCCAGCGGAGGGCGCCACTGGTGGTCACCGGGGCGTTGGGTCATCACGTCCTGGTGCACGCTGTACGGCGGCCATTGCTCCATTCCGCTGCCTGCAGATGAGCAGTCTCAATTAGATGCAGTTATGCTCTAAATCACCCTCGACTTTTGCTTACTCACTTTACCATAAATATCCATCTCTTACCCCTACTTACAAACACTTGGGTGTCATTATTATTAGCGATCTTCGCTGGAATGCAGACAATAATGATATTTGTAAGAAAGTATCTCGTTTTGTCATTACGTAGCATTTTTCAGATGCTATAACTCAGTCCATGGTTATTAAAAAGTAAAACTATAGTTCTCCCCACATTAGAATATGTTTCACCAGGCTGGTGCTTCTATGCACTTCAGAACTGTTCTAAATTAAAATCTAGATGCCATACATAATAAAGCTGTCGTATGGATAGCTCTAGTACTATAGCCCGCGAATCACTGCTGCAGGCCTGCGGCAGCGATCCGCGGGCTATAGTACTAGAGCTATCGTATGTGTATCTCAATACTATTATAATAGTTTCAAGCTTATTTTGGAGCAACTTAATTGGCCCCTCTTCCAATCTGCCTTCTTCAACCTTACTTACGAATTATCAACTCAGGTCAAGACTGGTATTCCTTCTTGTTTAATGAAGTTTATTCGCAACACTTTATCGTCCTAGTCTGACCATGTCATTTTCAAATGATTCATTTATGTTCAGCTTCTATGTTTCTGTCTTTTCATACCTTGGTACTGAAGTTCTTGGGTAGTGCGTTAGATCCTGCATGCAACCTATCTAATAAACTACACCACTTGTTGAACTCCAACAAACTTCATTTCCTGCAGAAGTGGCTGGACTTTATTAATGTAAGACTAAGAGTAAAGTAGTGGAGTAAAAAATGGATTGACCTAGCATTTTAACCCCAAAATTCATTCCTATGCACAAATTGTGCAGAGTTTCTCGCCATCGTGACTTTAGGGATCTGACCAATGCTGTTGTCCACAATATATGATTGCCGAAATCTCTCTTTAATTTGTGCATAAAACCTAGCGCACACACCCGAGCAAAACGGGGAATTTTGTTTTCCAGCGTTTCGTGTTCTGCTCGGCGAGCAAGCGCACACACGCCACCCGACACAGCACACAGCTGAGCAAAACATACAGAAACACTGCGTACAGCGCCGCTGTCACATGACATCAAAAATAGCCATCGAATGGACATCCAATTTTGTGTGTCATGTGATATTTTTAAGGATATTGATTGGAGACCGTCTGTGGCGTTTCGCTGTGTAGCAGAACGATTGACGCACACACCCGAGCAAAACGTACGCTCAGGCGAAAACACGTTCCGCGAATCAAACATTGCTTGTTCAGCGAAACACGCTCAGCTGAGCAATGTTTTTGTTTCGGGAATCCGCACACAGCCACGAACATCGAGCGAAACACGTTTTGCTCCACGTTCAGGGTGTTTTGCTCGGTTGTGCGCGCTAGGCTTAAGTAAGTGTGAATTATGTTAGTGCATAAAAATACTACTACGCTAACACATTTTTACTCAACTACTTTACTCTATATAATTATAATAAAGGCACTTCCATTTCTGCACGAAATGTGGCATAATGTCAAGAGCGTATTAAGAAGGTCCTTCTTAATACACTCTTGATAATGTCTTAGGTAGGCAGTTAGCACGATTGTAACACACTACTCAAATTCTTTTCCTTCCCTGATTAATGGTAAAACTATAAACTTTTCCTGATGCAAATTGCAATCCATTGTTGATTTATCAATTTGAGCAACTTTACCTCTCTAATGCTGTGTATGAGTTAGCTCTAGTACAGTTCCGGCAGTAACCTGGGGGACAGAGACCCTCTCAGCGTAACTGAGTCAAAATATGCTAAGGGGTTATAAAGAGTAACACAGAGGCAGATATATGAAACACTTTGTTTTTATTCAAACACAGAATGAAGTTAAACTTGATGAACCAACATGTCACAATAAAACAATGAAAATATAGTTGACAGAAAGTAAACCTGAAAAATTTGCATTTAAAGTTCGGAACTTGGTGCTTGCGTACATCCTTTTTGACGGACATTGTTTCATCTTTTATTGTTAATTAACCAGTTATTATTACTATTTCTATACTCAACACTGTTTACATAAGTGCAGGTAATGCTAATTTATGAAAGAGGAAGAACCATTTGTCCAAAAACATAAACATGGAAAATTTACATTCCGTCAAACACTCCAGCCATACTTGGCCAAGGCTACTTGGTTCGAAGGAAAGTATTTTACTGTTGCAATACAACCACTTGGATATGAATTGTTGTTGGTAAGTACACATTTATACAGTGTAGCCATTTACCAATGAGGTTTAAGGTAAGTAAAATTCACCTAAAAGACATACAAGGCCCAAGTTTACAAAAAACTTGCGTACATTAGTTTGACGGACAAATTTTCAAAAATCACAAAATATCACGAATATCATCATTTCTAGTAAAGCCATTATCAGTTCTTCAAATTCTTTAAATAAAAGATTATTTCTCTTTAAAATGTGGCCAAGATGATTTCACTTGAATGCCATTATTCAAATAAAATCTTCAAAAACTTGCGTACATTAGTTCGACGGACACATTTTTAAATTATCACAAAGTCATCAGTTCTGAGAAGATGTACAGTCATATGCATAGATATTTCACTTTACAATATAAGAATACTTCTACATGGCCTACTACCTACTACTATAAGGCTATAATAATCAGTAGTGTTAGTATAATATGAATTGATTAATCCAAGAAAATTACCGATAATGTCTGACACACCGTACTAGAAACTATTATGCTATGTACAATTATCCTATGAAGACGGTTATGACAATCTATAGTCTATACGCTACAATCTGGTACAATTACCGCTATAAATTTATACCATATGAAGTCAAACAGATGATTATGTCCGTCAAATACATGACGTACGGAAGAAATGTCCGTCAAAAACTGACGTATGACTTGGAAATTCGTACGTTATCTAACTTGACAGACAGCGATTGTGATAACAGTCCGCCATGTTTACATCTCATTTGACTCAAATAGGTCACTCGGAATTCCTCAGATAACAGCTACCACGTGATCGTGGATAGCTAATAGGGATTGGGTGATCGTGGCAGGAAATATGGGGGTGTCTTGCGTACATCATTTCTTGACAGACTTGACCAACCAATTTTTTAAACACGTGTATGTTGGTTAGCAATGAATAAAATAGTGAAAGAACACGTTTAATGGGTAACTGCTCTATTTCTTTATCATCAGCAACTTACAGATTACATTTAAACAAATGATCAGAGCCAAGCCAGAGGAAGCTTCTGATCAACATTTATAGACGGACACAATGACGTACGCAAGGTGAAAGTTTGATAAGGATTTTTAATATGATAAATTCACCTAAGAATTTAGTCGGACACATTTTTAGATAGTGTTTTTAATACATATTTAGAATCTATGACATGGGAGTCCTCAGATACTCTGTGTAAAAGGATACATCCATCCCATTGGAGTTCATCAGCCCATGTTACAAAATGCGGCACAAATTTACAATGAAACTTTTTTTTCTGCAATGGATTGGGCTGAAACTCGGCCCGGAAATGTGTAGAGTCTCATAAAACAATGAAAATAAATATTCATTTTATTTAACAATAATTAAAAGGGGTTTTAATCTGCCACGTTGAAAATAATAACACCTTAGCATATTTTGACTCAACTGTAAGCGTAGCTCATAGGGTCTATGTCCCCCAGGGTACTGCCGGAACGTACCCTGGGTACGGTCCGGTATATATCGGAATGTACCCTGGTCACTATTTGATATGGTTAGGGTTAGGATTAGGGTTAGGGTTAGGGTTAGGGTTAGGGTTA
>NW_014577189.1:571082-577387 GCF_000485595.1 Priapulus caudatus | reverse complement strand
AAGTGTTTCTCCACTTACTAGGTCACAATTTTTATGTAGGTCGTAATATGCTGATTAAAAAACTATTGTTTTTTTCTTAATTAAATTGTTGTACTATTATTTATTCATTCATTAAATTTAAAAACGCCAAACTCTGAAGTTTACTGAATCAGTTCGCCATGGTGGGATGACTAACGCTGACCTAAATCTCAGCATCTTAGCGAATTCAGCCGCGCAAGTCTAGGAAATAAATTACTAGGGTGACGACGCGAACTTTTTTTATTTTATGTGCATCGAGGAATAAAGTTTGCGAAATTCCCACAAAGTTTCTCACCGTAAAAAAATAACATGCTGCTAAAAGTCGCTAGAAATTGATAGTCATAGTTGATGAAACAGTAAACAGGCAAGAAGACGTTTTACAGCTCCAGCCGAGCAATTTAGGCCTATTTATAATAACAATACCGTACGTTAACTCGGTAGTGGTAAGGTGGGTTCTAAGCTTATTAACTCGTATGTATCCAATAACTAATCTGTGAGCTGTTGAAGACTGATTGGAATCAAATGTTGACTTTGGAGGGAATTGTAAACACAATAAAATATAATATGTATATTCATATAATAGTTAGGGTTATGTTAGGCCAGGCTCGACACTATACTTTTTTTTTAGTGGCCCGATTCGGGCCACCAAATCAGTTGATCTTTCAATTTTTGGGTGCCCGAAAAATGAAATCTTGGTGGCCCCATAAAAAAAACATAAGAAAAAACATTATAAATCTTTATTTTCAATCTCGTATTGTATATTATTTGAAAATTGGGACCGTCTGAGTGCACTTGCCACAAGTCTTTAAGGGACAGTAGCCTCTAGGATTTTTACTGCATACAACTGTACTTACTGTATAACAAATCGTCTTCATACCCACATGTATTTGTCACCAGATACTTAATTAAATTATTTACACAATCAACGCTAGCGAAATTTGGAACGCCACCATGACACCCCGCGACCGTGCTGCCACCGCTGAAAAAGTTTGCGTATTTTGATTTTTACTTTTGCAGGGTAAGATGACCGAGACTAATCACAAATTCATTATTATACCCTAAATGCTATTATAACGAACGATATTCATTTTTATAGCGCGCAGAATTTATCCATATTATATACTGAAACTATATTCGTTTATAGATATTACAATCCTTTTGTTTTAAATGGATAAATAAGACATACCCATCGGGTCTGTAGCCCTTGGCTGGGAAAGTGGTTTTGCGCAACTTCTCAGATCCTGTGCGCTGACGTGCCGCCACCGTCGTTGTATATCAACTGTTATGTCGTTAGTTTTTAAAAATTTTTTAAAATCTTTCTAAAGGTGGATTGAACCATGAAACTTTTATGTAGCGCAATATTAACCTAAATTAGCCTGAAAATAACCCTAGAACCTAGCAGGTACTGTTCCTTTAAACAAACCCACACAATGGCACCACTGACATTGATGATTGAGGGATTTTACATTTGAATTATCCATTCCACGGCATCAATTTCACCAGAATCTTTTTATTCATACCATTTTCTTTACTTTCACTCATTATTTATCTAAACACGCAGCCGTGCACAGTGCTATCGATCCAGTTCAGACGTTCAAGAAGATCAAAGTCACAGAGATGCCAAATATTAAACAAGTAACTGCCTAATAAAACCAACAACACTTGGCTTTTCATGTTAAACTAAAATTTACATTTAATCTCAATGAAAGTTAAAATGGTCTGGCAGGCTTTGAAACTGTAAAAAATAAAATATTGCAGATTTAATAAGATATAAAGTAGAACCATATATATATCAACAAAGTAGCCTGGTCGCATGCCATTTCAAAAGGGAAAAGCAGCCATGGACTAAGTTCAAATATTTTCGTTGGTAAAGAGACAGAGAAAATGTCCATATAAACTTACCAAAGCACTAATATTACACCTTCGCGATTACAAATACTGATCATTTCATTGAATAGTTCAGTATTACTACGCGAACTTTCTCGAACGCTTGGCGTTTTCGCTGCGGATCCGAAACAGTGAGCAACCAGTGCAGACTAGTAGCAATCAGGTGACCAGACGTCCCGTATTTTGCCCATGTTCCCGCGTCCCGATCCGGACCCTTCCCGGGACGCATTGTGTGTCCCGTATTTTTATATTGTTGAACAAACTTACATCAAAAAGGAAGAAATTTCGCATCACTTTTTTTATTATGCAATTGTTTGCCTGCGAAACTCTATCGTCGCGTTCATTTCACACACGTTCATTTTACTACGCTTCGATTACACACGCCTCCAACCAGTACACTGCAGACAGGGTATTGTCTAGACGCATTGTCTGCGTTCGCTTGGATACAGTGTAATCACATGTATGCTGACGCTTTGCAAATATGCTATTGGCCTGCCGCCCGCCTCAGATTTTGACCTCTGGCCTAGACTGGTTCGCGGCGAACTGTTCGTGCAGAGCGTGTACATTGTCTAGCAGAGCGTGAGGACGGATTACCAATTATACAAGTAAGTGGCTTGTTGCAGCCGAGTGACGGATAACCGTGCGCCCGGTGTATGCCGCGCGGTAGAATTCTTGCAGTGCGTACGTGGTCCCTCGCTCCGCGAATGCTCGCTTCTCTTTTGATGAGGATTGCAGTATAAGACATTATTTTTATCACATAGACATTTGAAATTTTAGTGGGTCCCGATCGGCCACCAAATTTCACACTTTTGCAAATTTTGGGTGGTCCCGACATCAAGTTTTTTTGGTGGGCCCGCGCCACCGCGGCACCGTAGTGATCGAGCCTTGCCGGTTTAAGGGTTAGGCGTTAGGCACAAGCTGGTTTTTTGAGGACCCATGTTCTCTATCTGTGGGCCGTCAGTCTCATTGATACACATATGTCACATGGTCACCATGGCCAAATTAGACCACAGGCACTTGAAGCGTTCAACTGTAAACACACGGCGCCGCATGCGCGTACACTAAGACACATAATATAGAGTCATAGAGTCATAGAGAGACTATAGAGTCATAATATGCTCAAGGGGTCGTTGTCGTAACAGGTTTTACAGATATGTACCCATACGTACATTTATGTTACACAAACGTGTCCAGACTTGTATACCGAAGTGTCCCTACCCTAACTCCTAACCCTAACCCTAAATCCCTAACTCTAACCCTAACCCTAACCAAGGCATCGCACTATGCGGTGCGGCCGGTGGCCCAGGGGCCCAAAACTGATGTCGCGGCCCAGCCAAAATTTCCAAAAGTGAAATTTTGTGGCCCGTATCGCGGCCACTAAAATTTCAAAGTGTCTATGTGCAATAAAATAAATTGGTTTCTTATCTAAATCTCATTTCAAACGAGACGAGCAATTCGCCAGAGCGACCGGGCACACGTACGCACGTGCAGCATTCTCTGCGGGCACGGTTTAATGATACGTCAGCGCGTGTTTTGATAAATAATGATGGAAGAGAAAAATGGTATGCGCAAGATTTTGTTGTGAAAATTTGATGCCATTGGAATGGGAATAATTCTAATGTATGCCTCAATCATCAATGCAGTGTGTGACTTATTGTGTGGGGATGTTTAAAGAACTTTGCAACGTGATCAGACGGTCTCCCCCAATTTTCAAATAAATATACAATACGGAGATTGACTAAAAGATTTTATAATGTTTTTTTCTTTGTTGTTTTTTTCGGGGCCAACCAGATTTCATTTTCGGGCCACCAAAAATTGAAAATTCAATGATTTGGTGGCCCGGTCGGGCCACTGGGAAAAAACAGTTAGTGCGAGGCCTTGCCTTAACCCTAAACAATACCTCAATATAAAAATATAAAACATAATTACTAAACACTAAACTCCTCGTGGTACATTCTGTAGTTACCTGTTACGACAACGACCTTCGTGCCATAATAATAGAGTCATAATAAATACACTGATATATATGTGTACGTGTACCGCGCGATGGCGGGCGTATGTTACTGTGATACGCTTTCAAGTGCTGTGACATAGTCATAGTCTGAGAGTGATTATTATTTATTGGTAGTCTGAGTTAGCTCTACTAGCCTCTTAGTACTACTAACTGCGTACAGTTTCCGCTGGCTACGCTTACGCTGGAGAGGGTCTATGTCCCCGGCCGGCTACTGCCGGAACGGTACCTGGCGTACGAGTCCGGTATACCGGGAAGTACCCTGGACGTTCTAATATGCGAACCGTCACTCGCCCTTACGTCCACTAACGACTCGAGTCTAGCGAAGACGCTCGCCTACGGCCTCTCCCTAATCCGTTGGGTGTGGGACAGGTTAACTGTTTGTATTGTGTACATTGCGTGCAGTGCATGCATTGCACGGTAAAAATACACGCGCCGGCCAGTGTCCTGGTCGAATGGGAATTCTTGACGATCGATGATTCCCGCGCTGGCAAACTTTTATTGTGGTGGAATTTAATCGGGGCGGAGGTAATTTAAACGGGGCGCAACGATTGAAACAGGGGGGAGTTTTCCCAAACGGGGCGCGCGCCCCGTTTGCGCAACGTAGGGAGAACCCTGCCGTACCCAGGGTACGTTCCGGCAGTACCCCGGGTGACATAGACCCTCTCAGCGTAAGTGTAGCCAGCGGCAACTGTACGCGAGTTATAGTACTAGAGGCTAGTAGAGCTAACTCTAGACTAGCCAATAAATAATAATCACTCTCATGACTATGACTATGTCTATGCCATGTGACATGTGACATATGTGTATCACTGAAACTGACGGCCCAAGGATAGAGAACATGGGTCCCAATAAAACCAATGTGACTAACCCTAACCCTAATTCTAACCCTAACCATAACCCTAACCTATTATATTGATATAATATTATATTTATATTGATGTAAATGACATTGGTTTTATTGCCCGGTTTTATTATTGGGACCCATGTTCTCTATCCTTGAACCAAACTGGCCGTGTCAGTGTGTGTGGTGTCATCAGTGACATCACATCAGCGAAGTGCACGAGTGCTGTTTCAACTGTTTGTGTTTACAATTCCTCCAAGTCATTCAATCAGTCTTCAACACTCAACAGTTAATACGAGTTAAAACTTGAGAGATACGAGTTAAAACTTAGATCCCACCTTACCGGTACGTATTGACACTATTGTTATTATCTAGGCCTAAATTGGCTCTGCTGGCTGTACGACGTCTTCTTGCACTGTTACTGTTTCATCTAACTATGATCTACCATTTCTACGGCTTTTACGCATGTTTATTTTTTCACCGTGAGAATTTGTGGGAATTTCCAAACTTTATTCCTAGATGACACAAAAGTTCCGTCGTCACCCTTGTATTTATTTCCTAGACTTGATTGCTGTATCGCTAGATCTGGGATTTAGGTTCAGCGTTAGTCATCCCACGCATGCGAACTGATCGGTAAACTTCAGAGTTTGAGTTTTTAAATTTAATGAATGAATAAATAATAGTACAAACAATTTAATAAGATAAAAACAATATTTTTTAATCACATATACGACCACATAAAATTGTGACCTGTAAGTGGAGAAAACACTTGTAGTGACACCTTGTATCTCTGCATCCATATTTCCCTTCTATCCAACCTGGCGGCGCCCAGTGTCGTTGTTCATATATCGGTAAAAAATCTTTGATCATATCGTGGGATTAAATACACCTGTGCACATGCAGTTAAGGTTGCCGTCTAGCAGTGTAATGTTATATCGTTATATCTTATGTTATGTGTAACTTATGTTATCTATTCATTCTTTGTCAATGTTAAGCCCGGCGCACGTGAGTAATTTTACCAAGTAAAATGACGCATTAGCTCTAGTAGTAACCCGCGTACAGTTGGCTGCCGCAGGCGACTGCGGCAACTGTACGCGGGCTATAGTTACCAGTGTTGTAGTCGAGTCCGCACCCCCTGAGTCCGAGTCCGAGTCCGCACCCCCCGAGTCCGAGTCCGAGTCCGCGCCACTCGAGTCCGAGTCCGAGTCCACACCACCCGAGTCCGAGTCCGAGTCCAGTTTTGATAAAAAAAAAGGGAAAAAATCGGAAAAAGGGAAAAAATCGGAAAAAAGGAAAAACAGGAAAAATCGCAACAGTGCATCGTAGACATTCGAAAGTGTATAGCGATGTTTCACGTGACGTCATAGATCAGGTCACGTGTATTTGTTATGTGTTGTGGTTGGCAGAAGCGAAGCGTGCTGCTTGACATTTACAGATGAATGACCACATGTTCTGATAGAAAGCGCTGTTTATGTAGTGCACGTACACGCGTGCGTGCGTGTGCATGTACACGTGCGTGCGTGCGTGCGTGCGTGCGTGCGTGCG
>NW_014577189.1:568067-570042 GCF_000485595.1 Priapulus caudatus | reverse complement strand
TCCTGCGACTATCGTTTTTAAGCTCATCATTGCAACTACAGCACGCACGCGCATGTGTTATGTTGACTCGACTAAAAACGAAACTAGGGCAGTAGATTAAAGGGCACCGACGGAAATTACAGAACAGGGCAAGGCAGGTGACTGCCGTCGGTCGGGTTGGATTTTCAGGGGCAGTACGGCGATTGATAGGGGCACCGACAGCAATTGCCGTCGGTGCCGTCGGTTAATTCGAGCCCTGATCATCATGATATTATTATGTCATATGTACACAAGCGTCTAAACAGAGGAATTGCTCCGACCTGTGATTGGAGGATAAGAATAGATTTCGTGACGTTTATGACAGTTAATGAGGAAGGGAGAGGATTCCAATACGGTATGACAGAAACAATTAAAGAAGCCATACTTAAAGGGATCCTTTGAAGATGGTACGTGTGTCGAAAGCAATGATCACGCTCAGATGATCGAGTCCTATGAACAGGCTTCATCAAGCAAGAGGAAATGCCAATCTTCACCTAGGCTAACCATGATAAATTTTATGACAGATTATAACTTATAACAAGTTTAACATGGAGAAAGCAGGCACAAAGAGGCGGCCAATCAAGTTTAGCCAAAACAACATCAGAACTATCATGATAGTTTTTGGAAACCCATCTCAGAGCTTAATGCTGAATGGCATCCAATTTAAAACAGTTCTGAAGTGTATAGGGTCACCAGCCTGGCGAAGCATATTCTAATATGGGGAGAACTATAGTTTTAAAAGCCAGGGACCGAGTTTTTGAATCAGCAAAGCTATGGTTACAAGCTAAAATAATTTAAATATGGTTTAATTATGTGTAACAAGGCTTTCGATTGGATAAACAGTTATAATTGTACTGCATGCAGTGAAAATAATTATTTCTGAGTACAATGGCCAAGCATATTACACATTGCATTGTTATGATATGCTATTCTATGCTATGCTATGTCAGTCTTAACTTTATCTTATGTTAACTTAGTTGTTAGGTTATGTTAATTGTTACGTTATGTTCCTTTGCGTTACGTCCCGTCATGTTTTTATACCAGTTATTCCAGTTTTTATACTAGAGATGTAGTGACAAGATAGTGCATCTGCATGTTGCTAACTAGCTGTATAGATATGAAGTCAATGTCTCACTCACTAGTTTAACCCTACACCGAGTTTACCTATTTACGGACACTGAGGATGGTCACTCCCAGAATGTTTTACATCCTCAGTGGTTTTCTTATGTCGCCGTTACTGGATATACTGGTGCGCGGTCTGACCTATGAGAAATTCAGTTTCCCAATGTTGGGAGCTAAGAGGTTTAAGAACTCGTACTGCCTTAGCTGATGCTTGAACTTGTAGCATTTCCAGTAAAATATTGAGCTTGTAATCACTTGACCATCGAGCTCCCTGTAGTCACAATAATTCAGACCCACATTGGTATTTATGCATACAAAGTGCTTGCTGGTGGTAACATGAAGTTCACATATTTGTATTATTAGAGAGTAGAGGTACGTACAAGTATAGGAGAGTACATGAATAGGCAGTTTCATGGCAATATACATTACCGCAGCGCAGTGGAGGCTATAGTTCTAGAGCTAACACTAACAGCACACATGTGAGTCAGAAAATTTTCACTTAGCATCAGCTTTCCCATTCATAGTTTCATTTTCAGGCCACATAATTTTTCCAAGAGTGTTTGGCCCCAGTGGTTGGAGTAGGAGTTGTTGCTGAATACCAATAAATTCCAACATGAGTGACCATGAAGGTGACGAGGAGGAGAATTCAGCGAGCTGCCAACCTTCAATGACCTTCATGGAGGCGTATGATGACACATGCAGCACAGTAGGGCAGGCTGCTCGGACCGGCAACCTCCCTGAACTAAAGGTAGCACACCTGCGTGGCAGTATGTACACTCGCATGTGTCGGTTTAGTTATAGTGTTATCATAGTTTACCCACTACTGCTGTAGCGA
>NW_014577189.1:563847-568042 GCF_000485595.1 Priapulus caudatus | reverse complement strand
CGGACAAATGCGCGCGAATGCATCTCACCGGAGAACCGGTGAGATAGACATGCCGAAGTGATTCGACGCGTGTCACGTGGGACGATAGCGATCAGAGATATAAGAAGTTTTTATTCCTTCAATTTTTAGTTTTCTGCCACTTTTTTAGTCCTAATGTATTCTCCCTCCGTTTCCCCTGTCAATACCATCTTTCATTTCTTCTCCCGGTGCCTTCTCTATATTATCCTTGCCCTCGCTCATTTATTTCTCCAGCGATTTCTCTTCCATATTCTTGCTCCTCAT
This sequence comes from Priapulus caudatus, assembly GCF_000485595.1. Lineage (NCBI taxonomy): Eukaryota > Metazoa > Priapulida > Priapulimorpha > Priapulimorphida > Priapulidae > Priapulus > Priapulus caudatus. The sequence continues at coordinate 567,760 of NW_014577189.1, read as the reverse complement.
GTGCCTGCCATCATTGATTCTCTTTAATTTTCCTACTTGCTTTCCTTCCCTCACTGTCTTCCCTTTCCATCGCACTCACTCATCTGTGACCATCTCTCATTCATCAATTCTTCTCGCATTTTTAGTCTCTCTCTCATCTCTCTCTCTCTCTCTCTCTCTCTCGCTCTCTTTCTTTCTCTCTCTCTCTCTCTCTCAGCTCTCCTCTCCTCTCTTCTCTCTCTCTCTCTCTCTCGGCTCTCTCTCTCTCTCTCTCTTCCCTCTCTCTCTCGCTGCTCTCTCTCTTGTTTTCGATCGTCTCTCTTCTCTCGCTCTCTCTCTCTCTCGTCTCTCCCATCTCCCATCTCTCTCCTTTCTCTCTTCTCTTCTCCTCGCTCTCTCTCTCTCTCCTCTCTTTCTCTCCCGCTCTCTTCTCTCTTCTCTCTCTCTTCCTCTCTCTATCCTGTATACCCATGAATTCCTCTCCTGGGGCGTCATCCCCTCTCTCTCCTCTTCTTTCCACCTCGTTAGTAGCTCGGCCTTCGGCGGTGCGTCCGCGAATAAGAGATGTAAGGACCGGAAAAGGGGCGGCCGGAGCGTGCCGAAATAAATGTCGAACGCGCAATGTCGAATAACTCTACTACTTCTGTCAGAGATATGATCGTCAAGAGCTTTGACGGCCCAGCGTCACTGATAGATAGATTCACATGCATTCCTCATTTAATGAGATGCGAAGTCTCCGCGTCTTCTTCTTCTTCTTTTCAGCCTATGTGAGCTTCTCCCTCTCTCACTCTCCCTTTTACTCTCGTTTACTCTGTGCGTGTATGTCTATCTATCTATCTGATCTTCTATCTATTATCTATTATTTATATATCGTGATCTATCTATCTATCTATCTATCTATCTATCTATCTACTATCTATCTATCTATCTATCTAGTCTATCCTTATTATCGCTATCTATTACTCATAGTGCAGTTAGTCTATCTGATCTATTAGTCTACTATCTATCTATTTATTTATCTAGCTATCTATCTATCTATCTATCCATCTATCTATCTACTCTACTCTATCTATCTATTTAATCTATTACTCGTATCTATCTACTACGGTGGGGGGCATGATGTCTATTTCTATTTTCTATCTAATCTATCTATCTTTCTATTTTCTATAGGTCTAAGTCATAGTAGAGACGAATTATTAGAGCAAACGACAATGACATTTGGACTCAATGGTATGTTCATAACTATGTATGACATTTCATGCACAAATGAGCCAGCGGCATACCATCCAGCAGCGGTGTTGGTCGTCGCTCGCTCGCAATATCGGTATCAGGCCCCCTCAGGCAGAAAGTCGAATGCCAGTCAGCGACCCGCTTTTGCAGGCGACATGTGAAAGAGGTCAGGCCGTTCAAAACGCGTACTGCCAGTGCAGTCGGCCTGCTGTTTCCTGACACTTTCTCTGCAAGATCGAGATATCGCCACACCCTTACACTCACCGTGCATGCTTCAGATGCTGTTATGTATTATGTTATGCTATGTTATTTATGTTATGTTTATGGCTATAGCTATGCCTATGTTATGTTATGTTATGTTATGTTATTTATGTTATGTTATGTTTATGTTATGTTATGTTAGTTATGGCTTATGTTATGCTATAGTTATGCTTATGCGTTTATGTTATTTTTATGATTTATGTTAATGTTATGCTATGTTTTATGTTATGTTTTTGTGTTATGCTTTATGTTTAGATTCAGACCTCACCCTCCACGCCTAGCTGAATTCTCACTTATAGGAAAACTTGTAGGAATTACCTTGCCTACTTTCCTTCCGGACTGAAGGAAAATTCACATGGTGCAAAATTCAAGTTATTCTCCACTGGATTGGGACGTCGATCAGATCACAAGCGCTGCCTCCAATCACAATCACAAGCCTGCCAATTCTGAAATGTTAGCCTATCAATAAGTTTTGAAGCCAGCATTTCGCTGTGACACAACACGCTCGTTAGTGCCGGACACACATTGCTCTAGTGACTGGTTCCACGCAAATGCAACATTTCAGACTATCTAGGATTGGAGCTGTCAATAGCATTCAGAAAAAACACGACAACTTTGTGAACGCTCTGAAGTTTGATACGTTTGATCGTTCAACGTTATCATCTTCAACACCTCCAAGCACGTGTGCCACACTGAAAAACAAAATTGTCGCCACACGCCAACAAAGAAATTACTACAATGTATACAGGATGATGAAGGACGTTTTCCATCTGCTTGACAGATAATAAGTAACCAAAGGCAATTGCCGCACCGCCGCGCCATCAGAACATCGATCTCTGTGATGGAAGATGTATTTCGCCGCATTGCTAAAACATGCCACTATGCGTATAAAGAAGATAACTGAACATAGAGCAGATAGCAGGCGTTAAAACAGTCACGCTTACGACTGCTTCAGTTTAGTTCAGCCAAGACACTCGGCCATCATTAGCCAGCCGCGCACCTCAATGATCGCTCTCCATCCCGTATCTATCCTGACATCTACGGCCTCTTTACATCTTAATTAGCGCTGAAATGCACAATACAGTTAATCTGTATCTGTATCTGTACTGTACTCGAACGCACGTCAAACTGACAATTATGCGACGGGCTTAGCTAGCGCGGGTGTGATTAGTTTGGTAAAAGGTAGATTAGTATGCCTTTCTGCCTGTGAAGTACATTAAAGCCTGAAGTATGTGGATGCCAGTCGTAGTTTATTGGTTTAGTCTGCTGTCCGTATAGGTTCGCAGGTTTCGAAAAGGTGGCAGTATGTACACTCGCATGTGTCGGTTTAGTTATAGTGTTATCATAGTTTACCCACTACTGCTGTAGCGACCTTTTCGAAAGCCTGCGAACCTATACGGACTAGACTAGACTAATAAACTAGACTGGCATCACATGACTTGCAGGCTTAATGTACTTCACAGGCTAAAAGGCTAACTACCTAGCTTTACCCAAGCTAAGTCACACCCCTGGCTAGCTATAGCCCGTCGCATAATAGTCAAGTTTGACTGCGTCGATGTACAGTACAGATACAGATACAGATGACTGATTGTCATTTCAGCGGCTAATTAAGATGAAGAGGCCCGTAGATGTTCAGGATAATAGAGGATGGAGAGCGATCCATGAGGCGGCGGCTGCTAATCATGGCGAGTGTCTGGCTGAACTACTGAAGCATCGTAAGTGTGACTGTTTTAACACCTCATCTGCTCTATGTTCAGTTCTTATTTACTGCATATGTGCATGTTTACATGCGCTAAGATACATCTTACATCACAAGATGGATTTTCTGATGGCCAGGTCGGCAAATTGCTGTGGTTACTTATCTATCTCAGAGATGGAAAACGTCTTCTATCCTGTATAATTGTAGTAATTTCATTTGTTGGCGTGTGGCGACAAATTTTTTTCAGTGTGGCAAGTGCTTGAGTGTTGAAACGTTGAACGTTCAAACGTTCAAACGTTCAAACGTTGTCGTGTTTTTCTGAATCTATTACAGCTCCAATCCCTAGATATCTGAAATTGTTGCATTTGCGTAGAACCAGTCAACAGAGCAATGTGTGTCGCACTACCGTGTGGTGTCACACGAAATCCTGCTTCAAAACTTCTTGATAGCTAACATTTAAGATTTCAGCTTGTGATTGATCGAAGTCATTCAGTGGAGAATGTGAATTTTCATGAGTACTTCCTCAAAGTTTACTATAAGTGAGAATTCACTAGGCGTGGAGGGTGGGTCACTCACTGGGTCTGAATCTAAACATAAAGCATAACACATAAAACATAACATAAACATAACATAACATAAAATAACATAACATGTAACATAACATAACATAACATAACATAACATAACATAACATAACATAACATAACATAACATAACATAACATAACATAACATAACATAACAT
>NW_014577189.1:556196-563837 GCF_000485595.1 Priapulus caudatus | reverse complement strand
CATAACATAACATAACATAACATAACATAACATAACATAACATAACATAACATAGCATAGCATAGCATAACATAATACATAACAGCATCTAAGGCATGGTTGCTACCGTGGTTAAGGGATGTGCGCATGTCTGTTTGCAGCCGACACAGACATGCACTGGCAGTCGTTTGAACGGCTGACCCCTCTTCATGTCGCCTGCAAAAGCGGGTCGCTGGACTGCGTTCGACTTCTGCTGGCAGGGGGCGCTGATCCGGATATTGCGACGAGCGACGACACAACACCGCTGCTGGATGGTATGCCGCTGGCTCATTGTCAGAAATGTCATAAATAGTTATGACTACCATTGAGTCCAAATGTCATGTCGTTTGCTCAATAATTCTCCTCTAAACTTATGACATGTTAGACCTATGATGTCGTTACTATTTATGTTTTTGACAATGGGCTGTGGTCTCGTGTGTGTGTGTGTGCGTGCGTGCGTGCGTGCGTGTGTTGTGTGTGTGTGTGTGTGTATTGTGTGCATGTGTGCATGTGTACGTGTGTGTGTGTGCAACTCCATCATTTGGGAGACCTATTCGTCAAGCTGTGAAAACCCAGCGTTACTGTGTAGGAATTGTCAAAAGTAAACACAGCTGAAAAGTAAGGCAATTAGGCAATAAAGCCATGTCATAGAATTTATAGCATGTCGCAAATTAGCTTCAGCTTTGAAGACCTGGCATGCGTTAAAGGACCGGGAGAACCGTTCGATAAGTAGGGGGCGTTGTACGTAATCGTTGTTCGTAAGTCGACGACTCGTTGCGTTCGCTCAGCTCTGTATAACAAGGAAGCAGCGGCTGAAATCGTGAAAGCATTACTCAAGAGTGGCGCCAGCGCTAATGCTGCGATATGGACAAAATGGACGCCGCTTCACGAGGCAGGGATCTTCCAACACAAGTCGAACCAGGAAATTACAAGGTGTGGGGTGCACATCGCAACCAAACAATAGATTCACTCTGGGGGAAATATGTGTGTGTGTGAAACCTTTAACCGTGATTACCATGAAGAAACGACTGTAATTTTGCAATCACTTAAACTCATTTTAAAACGAGTAAGAAAAAATGGGGAAATCAGCGACTCTCTCCTGGTCTCTGTCCTGGTCTCTACTGTAGGTGGTGGTGTCGCCATCCGCATCGCGATGGCATTCTAACTGGCGTGTAACGTGTAACCCACTCTACTTATTGCTCAGGCTTCTCCTGGACCATGGCGCTACACTACAGGCACCAGACGAGAACGGTCTAACTCCTGTGTTCACGGCAGCGCAGCACGGCAACACAGACTGCCTGCGAACGTTACTGGATCGGGCCGAACAACTCGGTATGTGTGCATCCCGCAGAAGTCTATTCGGACGTTAATAGTCATGGTTATTCTTCTGGTTGAGTGGGATAGGATTCAAGGCTCGCTGTGGCAGTTGTGCCGTTATGCAAGGTGCTTCATCCTAGTGCCCTAAACTCTTCAGTCGACAGCTGCTGTAGGAATGGGTTTACCTCACTGGCAGGAGGCTAACAGCCTCACCCACATAACAGCGAGCAGCTTTGCTGAGCATATTACAGAGACCAAAGCAACGATGTGTTGGAAATATAAATAATCAGCCCGAGTTTACTCGGCGGCTACTAATGAGTAACCCGCACGCCAAGCTTCCACGGCACGGTGAGTGATGCCTTGACACTACACTGCTTGCAGGAGAAGCGGGGGTCGTCAACAAGGCGGGGTCGGACGGTGCCACGCCCCTGTTCATCGCAGCACAGGAGGGCTTCCTTGACTGTATCGAACTGTTGCTGTCACACGGTGCAGACGCCAACGCCGCCCTGCTGGACGAGACTGCAGTGCCCCTGGTGGCGGCAATACAGCAGGGTCACGTGAGGTATGTAGACAAGTGGCAGTTTTTTCGCCGAGGTTTTACAGCATTTTTGTTTCTCGCTCGCCGGGTGAGTTTGCTCGAACCGCAAAAACGTCGCGACTGTAAACGCGCAACGAGGTATTTATCGGCGCCGTCCCAAATTGACCTGTCCGCTTGGCCACGCCCCCTTCGACACTATTGCTTTACACTGGGGTCTGTCTCCTGCGCTCACCCAGTTTGATCTAGCTGTATGTCGTTACTAGGCATTGTTTTGTGAACGTCTTCTCACGATGCTCATTGGCAACAGATGCTCATCAATCACCCCAGTGTCGAGCTAGCAGCGTGTCATTACTAAGCATTGTTTTGCGAACGTCTTCTCACAATGCTGATTTACTAGTACTGGCTGCAGGACAGGCAGGCAGGTCGATTTCGAACGACCGTGTTTATCGATAACGAAAATCCGACGTCGCGCGATCTGATCCGTCGTTACGATTCGTCTCGGCAGAGTCGTCGAGAGGCTTCTCGGCGAGACGTCGGCCGAGGCGCTGCGCACGCGCTCGGCTAGTCCCTACCACATGGCCATCGACTGGTCACGACTCGACTGCCTGCGCGCGCTCGCCGCGCATGGACTCCTGAGCGACGAGTTCTCGCGTGAGACGCGGCTCGCGGACGCCGTCGGCCGTGACGACCTCGCCGGATTCTACGCGGAGCTGGCGCCGGACCGGGTGTCGCCGCTCGCGCACGCACTGAGCCGCGGCGCGCGGGCGATGACTCTCGCGCTGCTGGCGGCGGGGGCCAACGCGAACGCGTTCACGCCGCGACACGTGCCGCCGCTGCTCGCCGCGCTCGCCACGCCGCGCGTCGACGACGACATCGTCGCCGCGATCGTCGACGCGGGCGCGCAACTCAATGGCGCGCTGCCCGGCGGCGGCGACGCGAGCGCCCTCTACCTCGCCGCGTGCCTCGCCCAGCCAGGCAAGCTGCGGCTGCTGCTGCGGCGGGGGCTGGATGCGCGCGTGCTCGACATGTGGCGGGAGGATGACGGCAGCGCGTGTGCACTGTGCCGCGCCGGCGTCACCGACGCGCTCGACTCGAACGAGATGGCGGCGGCGATGCTGATCGTGCGCGAGTTCCACGCCGTGTTTGCGTGCCCCTGCTCCAAGTTCCGGCTGATCTCGCGCTGGTCGTGGCGGCACTTGGCGCGGCTTCGCGCGGCGTGCGCCCGCCCGCCATCGCTCGCGCACGCCGCCAGGGTGCGTCTGCGTCGCCGCCTGCCGCTCGCGCTGCTGGCGCGGCCGGACACGCTCGCGGCTCGCCTGCGGGAACACCTTCCAGCCCAGCTCGTCGACTTTGTGCTGTACAACGATGATACGCGTGTACTCATACTCCGGTCTCCGTCGTCCCCGGCGACCTCCAGCAAGATGCAGAGTAGGATGCCGACTCCGGCTTGCGTCGCCCCCGGCAACCTCCAACAAGATGCGGAGTAGGACTCCGGCTGCCCCTTTGAATCGGGCTTTGAATCCCTTTGAATCGTCTTTTTGTTGAATATCTTCAACCAGCACAGAGATTTGCCGGAAGTTACCGTGGAAAATAGGTGTGCGTGTGCGCGTATAGAGGTTGATAACAACAAACTTTCGAGCGTCAGCCCAACGTGTGATTCCTAGTGTAATTGTCGTCAAGCATTCACACAGCTTGGGCGATAATGTATTTATATATATTATGTATTTATATATATAATGTTTGTATGTTGTTGTTTTTTTTACTTTTAGTTTATAGCAACTGAGTAATGTTCCTAATAACGTGTGCGTATACGTGTGTGCGCGTATGTGTGCGCGTATGTGTGCGTGCGTACGCAGAGCAAACACCAGTCATAACTTGTTCCCCCCCCCCCAAGCAATTGTCTGTAAAAATCGAAAATCCCTGCAAAAATAAATGCACAGTGATTGAAATCATGAATATATCTGTTCGTGTTTGATCTATTGTCATCTGGAGGATGCAGAGAGAGAGAGGGCGAGAGAGAAGAAAGAAAATGGAAGAGCAATAGAGAGGGGACGAGATAGGGGAGATGTTGTGAGGCAGTTTTTAAACTAGAGCCGACTTGCAGCCTGCTACCTTCTTCTGCCTCGGCGGGCATGGTCAGCATATATGTCTTCAACCACGAAGGAAGCTGAACGAACGCTGGCTGCAACGTATATATCTACAAGTAAATACAGCTATAGGTTGAGCAAACAGCAAATAGATAGAGAGAAGAAATAACACTGCATGCCTGAATGCGTCTGAATGCATGGGTGGGTACCCTGTGGTGAGATACTTAAAACGTTTCTATCTACAATATCACCAGATGACAACTTTAAGCATCCTTATCCGTATCTGTCTGAACAGTAATCACAAAAACAAAAGGATTATATAGTTAACAGTTTATTGAGGCGATTAAACGAGATATGTAATTAGGCATACAAGGCTATCATTAACAGGAGTTTAGAGAAGACAAGCAAGGCTCCCCACCCCACCCCATCCCACTTGTTAACATAGTGGGATGACGTACACCCGTACGTGATGCAAACAATTCGTACTAACATCATAAACGCCTTGATACTGGTCTTCTGTAGTTTCAAGCTAGCATTGCTCATCTAGCATTGCTCTTAGCTTCTTCTGATGAATGTTATTATATTCTGATTGATGTGCAATAACACAAACCGTCATTATGAGGCTATGGCTGTAGACTATACAGAGACAAATGATAAACACGAACTAACATTGATTTCTAACGTCGTTGCAGGAATACAATCTGTATATATGCAACACTATTAACTAAGAATGATCTCTGCCATAGTATATAGGCATTGGCATATGACGTTAAATATTATATAATTTATATCATAAATAGCAATTTTCTAGGAAGTAATACACTGTGCAAAGTGTACACGTACCTATATATGAGTGTTTAAACACAGAGGTAAACACATAACAATAGGTGAATACTACGTGCAGAACTAAACCACTATATATTGTTGATATTTTGTATTTGTATCGTAAACAAAAATATAACGTAATACGAGGGAACTGCAGAGAATTGCGAAATTCTGCACAGCATGTTGATATATTAAGCCCTAAAACATGGCTTTAACATGCCATAGAGAAGACAGTGATTCTATTGTTAGATGTATCGTAGATTACCTGATACAACAGCACATGGCCAACGCGTTACTAGCGACTAATGCATCCCCCGATTCGCGTAAAGGCATTTACATAACATGTTTCAACGCTATATGTCTTTAGAACGTAATGTTGTGAAACGTAATAGCATGAAGTTGTAACCAATAAATATTACTAGCTGTATACATCCACTGCTACATCAACTCTTCGCCATGCGACACAAAACAGGAACAAATCAAGCAAAAAAAAACGGGGGGGGGGAAATTTAACAAACAATCCAATTCCATACTTGTCCTATGTAGCTTTAGGATCAGAGCTCAATAAATGATCACACGACAGTGATATTGTGTAATACCAATAATACAATAATAATTATGTAAGTCAACTAATTTGAGTGTGTGCTTACTTATAATGCTACCATGTGCTATATATTGTTTAAATATATCAAAGTTATTATGGTAAATCTTTCATATTCTATTTTTATTGTATATCTCCATCGGCATCTCATCCCTCATATTTTCGTACCCCAGCTCACGTTCAACTTTACTCTTCATTTCACCACTGTCGTTGTATATATTTTAATATACATCCCACTCACTTCTCAGCTACCCTACCATGTTGTTTTACCTATTAACGTGATCCACAACCCCCCCCCCTCCCCCTTCTCCCTCAGTCCTTCCACACTCAATTCTTTCGCGAACCAACACCCTTGTCTGCATGGCATAGAAACTTGGAGGTGTGCAGCCTTCCTTCCTCAGAACAGCACCCACCCACCCTCCACCTCGGACATCAGTAAAACAGACACCTTTCTATCTCAGTAAGGCACACACACCCTCCTAACTCAGTAAGCCACACACCCTCCTACCTTAGTAATGCACACACATTCCTCCCTCAGTAAGGCACACACCTTCCTACCTCAGTAAGGCACACACACCTTCCTACCTCAGTAAGGCACACACCTTCCCACTACTGTAATACACACCTTCCTACCTCAGTAAGGCACACACCCTCCTACCTCAGTAAGGCACACACCTTCCTACCTCAGTAATGCACACACCCTCCCACTACTGTAATACACACCTTCCTCCCTCAGTAAGGCACACACCTTCCTACCTCAGTAAGGCACACACCTTCCTACCTCAGTAAGGCACACACCTTCCTACCTCAGTAAGGCACACACCTTCCTACCTCAGTAAGGCACACACCTTCCTACCTCTACTGTAATAAAAACCTTCCTACCTCAGTAAGGCACACACCTTCCTACCTCAGTAAGGCACACACCTTCCTACCTCAGTAATGCACACACCTTCCTACCTCAGTAAGGCACACACCCTCCCACCACTGTAATACACACCTTCCTACCTCAGTAAGGCACAACCCTCCTAACTCAATAAGGCACACACCTTCCTACCTCAGTAAGGCACACACCCTCGTAACTCAATAACGCACACACCCTCCTACCTCAATAAGGCACACACCTTCCTCCCTCAGTACGGCACACACCCTCCTAACTCAAGAATGCACACACACTCCTACCTCAGGAAGGCGCGCAGAAAGTCGTTGTAGTTGAGCAGGCCCGACAGCTGGCGGTCGTAATACGACATGACGTGGAAGAAGTCGTCATCGGACATGCGCACGCCGAACTGCGCGAGGATGCAGCGGAACGGGTGCGCGCGCAGCTGGCCCGTGTTCATGCTGTCCACCATCAGGCACTTCCGGCGGATCAGCTTCCAGTTTTCGACGACGCGGTCGTATATGCGCAGCATCGCCTGAGAGTACTGTGTGTTTGCGACGCCGCCTCCATCACCAGAGTCCGCCTGTTGACGACACGGCAAAAGGTGCCGGGGAATGAGACGGGGAAAAGTTTGTGCCAGACCAGTGGTTTCGATGGCCGATCGAAAGATTTGGGAGACTGAAAATCTCGTCACGAGACCCGGGCATAAATTGGTGAAAGACTAATTCAAGCTGATTATTACGCTTAACTAAGGAACAGAGAAGGTGATTGTGGTTGAGAAGCAAGTTGCAACCACTTGCCAATTGAATGGGTTGGATCTAACTTTCACACCCGTGCAAATATATTTTTAGCCGCAACGGAAGGTAGGTAGGAATAAATTTTTAGCCTTGGAAGGCATGCAGCCGTGAATAAACGATCCACGAAAGGATTTTAGGAGGCTATACCGACAGCTATAACCGTGTAGCCATGGGCTACGCATGTATAAATGAAAACCCGGTGGAAAATATTTTTGTAGTGCAGAGTGTAGCGTAACAGGTGTGGAGCGACGTCTATACTGTCTCATAATATACCAGTCAACTATAACCATTAGTAAACATGCCGTAGACAGGTCGTGAAAAATAAAAGTACAGCTACGTACCGACATGCGGTTGTGAAGAATATTGAGTCTCTTTGTCGAAGGCGGTTCTTTGAACTTCAGATGCAGCACCAGCTGACGAAGCAGGTCAGCATAGCGAACACGATGATCCTGCAGCACGCCATACTGCTCCAGTAGGTGGCGCCAGGTGTTCACTGCACCTTCCACATTGTACTCGCGCATGATCACTGCAAACACATGCATATATAATTATATATATATATATATTTATGTATATATATA
>NW_014577189.1:552537-555901 GCF_000485595.1 Priapulus caudatus | reverse complement strand
TATAATATCATATTTAATTAATATATTTACTGTTATAATAATATATTATATTAATAAGTAAGACGTGGCACTTGTGGATGCCGCACCTGAGAACTTGAGCAGGTCAACATCGCCGTGGTTGAACGAGTCTTGACCGCGGCACGACCGGTAGATGGCCTTCCACCGCCGGCAGGCAACATTGCGCAGCTTGCCATTAAGAACATCAACGGCTTCCTGCAGCGGTAACATACAATACATACTTACGTACGTACTTACATACATACATACGTACGTACGTACGTACTTACATACGTACGTACGTACTTACATACATACTTACGTACGTACGTACGTACGTACATACATACGTACGTACATACATACATACATACATACATACGTACATACATACATACATACATACTTACATACATACGTATGTACATACGCATCACATATATGTAACGACAAATATTTGACACTTTTACCACACGATCACATCGATGTCTACGCTTCATAAATCAATAACACATATATCATTTTTGCAACCACGTCGCACCGACATTCACGATTCATAAAGCTAATTTACGATTACAATAGTTCATGCAACAAACATGCACATGTCACCTTTACCACTACATTTCATCGATATCTGTGGGTGTATATACAGATCTTAATTTAGAGCTGGTTTCAGTTTATATTTTTAAGTGTGTGACATAGATGGAAACGTTAACACTGACACCAGCGCTGGGTTGGTTGGCAAGCCGCTGTGCACCGTACCTGGTCCACCATCAAGGGTTCATCAGGGACAGCCGTGATGCTGAGCGAACGACTTGCCAGCGGCGGCATCCGCGCCTCTTGATCGCCGCTGGCGCCATCTGGTGTTGTCATTGCGCTCCTCCTCCTATAGTTCTCCTCCACCTGTGAAGCAACAGATAACGGCTACAGTGATCGATCACGATGACACGTAATTAACTCATTAATATAATATATAAATATAATAATTTAATTATAATATATATATATATATCTATTAAAATATTAATCAATAATAATATTATATATATATATATGTATATGATATCTGGGCCAATTTCTTGACTTCAGCAATCAGTACTACTAATGCAGAAGTGACCCAATAAATGATTCACACACACAAGCTATAAATATTGCATAAATTGACCTGTCCTGCACCATTGCACAGCTTGAACAGTTTGTCTGCATAGCCAACTAGAAGTTAGAGGACAGACTTTTATTCTAACAACACACATATATATTCTTCCTAATCCTATATCTTAACATATTTATATCTTACTAATAGCAGGGATGAATAATGTGACAAATTTGGCAATTTATTGTCAAAATTGTCAATTTATCAATGTCAAATTTGTCATTATTTATTCACCCCTGCTAATATATATATATATTTCCACGTTACTAAATTGTAGTATTTATACGATCGGTTTATGCAGTGATCACAACAATGCAATTTGACCGTGCAAGTATATTTTATCTTAGCCCTCAGGAGTTCTCACTATGGCGGCAGGCGCCGTCTTCGGTCGATGCTGGGGTTTCTCCTTCACGCTGGCCGGTCGGAACATGCGGGCGCCCACCGGGTGACCCCACATGTCAGCAGACATCGGTTCCTGCATCCGGTAGGTCTTCGTCGTCTCTTGGACCTCGATCGCCCTGCAAACATCACGTGGAGCATCCGTACACTTTCGCACAGAAATGCTCCAATAACGTATTAGGCTATTTAATTACACAACGCATTTGGCCGTTTAATTACACAACGCATTTGGAATAGTATATAGGCATTGGCATATGACGTTAAATATTATATAATTTATATCATAAATAGCAATTTTCTAGGAAGTAATACACTGTGCAAAGTGCACACGTACCTATATATGAGTGTTTAAACACAGAGGTAAACACATAACAATAGGTGAATACTACGTGCAGAACTAAACCACTATATATTGTTGATATTTTGTATTTGTATCGTAAACAAAAATATAACGTAATACGAGGGAACTGCAGAGAATTGCGAAATTCTGCACAGCATGTTGATATATTAAGCCCTAAAACATGGCTTTAACATGCCATAGAGAAGACAGTGATTCTATTGTTAGATGTATCGTAGATTACCTGATACAACAGCACATGGCCAACGCGTTACTAGCGACTAATGCATCCCCCGATTCGCGTAAAGGCATTTACATAACATGTTTCAACGCTATATGTCTTTAGAACGTAATGTTGTGAAACGTAATAGCATGAAGTTGTAACCAATAAATATTACTAGCTGTATACATCCACTGCTACATCAACTCTTCGCCATGCGACACAAAACAGGAACAAATCAAGCAAAAAAAAACGGGGGGGGGGGAAATTTAACAAACAATCCAATTCCATACTTGTCCTATGTAGCTTTAGGATCAGAGCTCAATAAATGATCACACGACAGTGATATTGTGTAATACCAATAATACAATAATAATTATGTAAGTCAACTAATTTGAGTGTGTGCTTACTTATAATGCTACCATGTGCTATATATTGTTTAAATATATCAAAGTTATTATGGTAAATCTTTCATATTCTATTTTTATTGTATATCTCCATCAGCATCTCATCCCTCATATTTTCGTACCCCAGCTCACGTTCAACTTTACTCTTCATTTCACCACTGTCGTTGTATATATTTTAATATACATCCCACTCACTTCTCAGCTACCCTACCATGTTGTTTTACCTATTAACGTGATCCACAACCCCCCCCCTCCCCCTTCTCCCTCAGTCCTTCCACACTCAATTCTTTCGCGAACCAACACCCTTGTCTGCATGGCATAGAAACTTGGAGGTGTGCAGCCTTCCTTCCTCAGAACAGCACCCACCCACCCTCCACCTCGGACATCAGTAAAACAGACACCTTTCTATCTCAGTAAGGCACACACACCCTCCTAACTCAGTAAGCCACACACCCTCCTACCTTAGTAATGCACACACATTCCTCCCTCAGTAAGGCACACACCTTCCTACCTCAGTAAGGCACACACACCTTCCTACCTCAGTAAGGCACACACCTTCCCACTACTGTAATACACACCTTCCTACCTCAGTAAGGCACACACCCTCCTACCTCAGTAAGGCACACACCTTCCTACCTCAGTAATGCACACACCTTCCTACCTCAGTAAGGCACACACCCTCCTACCTCAGTAAGGCACACACCTTCCTACCTCAGTAATGCACACACCCTCCCACTACTGTAATACACACCTTCCTCCCTCAGTAAGGCACACACCTTCCTACCTCAGTAAGGCACACACCTTCCTACCTCAGTAAGGCACACACCTTCCTACCTCAGTAAGGCACACAC
>NW_014577189.1:544293-548570 GCF_000485595.1 Priapulus caudatus | reverse complement strand
TACACAACGCATTTGGCCGTTTAATTACACAACGCATTTTGCCGTTTAATTACATAACGTATTTGGCCGTTTAATTACACAACGCATTTGGACGTTTAATTACACATCGTATTTGGCCGTTTAATTACACAACGTATTTGGCCGTTTAATTACATAACGTATTTGGCCGTTTAATTACATAACGTATTTGGCCGTTTAATTACACAACGTATTTGGCCGTTTAATTACACAACGCATTTTACTGTTTAATTACATAACGTATTTGGCATACAAAGTTACGTCCCGGAGATGTTTCTAAGGTTAGGCTGATCCCTGTTAGGAGAATATTATTTATAATGCGTGAAATCACGTAAATCTCATTCTCCTGCCTCTGTTGTGTGACATGCTGATCAAGCTAACAGCAAGTGTTTCTATGCTGTACACTGCCATGAAGCAGAGGTTCAATCTGGCATCACTCTGTAACCATCCACGGCTGCCGAGAGTATGTAACTAGGGCTCATAGGGTCTATGTCCTCCAGGGTACTATCGGAGGGTACTCTGGGTACGGTTCGATATATCGGAGGGTACCCTGGTAACTATCTGATATGGTTAGGGTTAGGGTTAGGGTTAGGGTTAGGGAGTAGGTGTAGGCGACTCCCTAGACTCGTTAGTGGAGTAGGCGAGGTACGGTCCGGCATATTAGATAGTACCAGGGTACGTTCCGATATATCAAAATGCGTGCACGTCGTATGAAAACTTCAAATGAAGCGACCGGAGTGACATTAACAGGAGCGACATATGTAGATATAGATGCTCGATACCATGCTTTATATTATCGACATCAAATAACTATAGTATGTCACTCCTGATATTAGTGGAGCCTACTGACAGCACTGTTCACAAACACTGCCACAGACGATCATGACGATGCCCCCGCCTTCCTCGCGCATCCTCCGCTCCCCCTCCTCCCTCCTTCCTCGCACATCCTCCGCTCCCCCCTCCTTCCTCGCACATCCTCCGCTCCCCCTCCCCTCCTTCCTCCTCCGCCCGCCCCGCCCCCCTCCTTCCTCGCACATCCTCCGCTCCCCCCTCCCCCCTCCGGCAGCAGCAACATACCAGGAGTGCATGATATAGAGTTTACATTATACACTGCTGAACGTACCGCATCTTGTTGGATAGCAGGTCAGTGTTGTCCAGGAAGTGATCTCTCCCGTTCGTCACCGCGGTGCTGGGTACTGTCCTGCTCATCGGCTTCACACCGTGGCTTCCTGTCCTCGGACGCACGGCGAGGCGAGGCTGAGAGGGCGCAACGACAAAGCAAAGAGATCATTTGAGAGAAGATGCCTAGTTTGAGAAGAACTCTTGCAGTCACTGCATCCCCTTGGCATGGATAGTATCAGGAGTGTGATAATATACATCTATATATCTATATATATATATATGACATATATCTATATTATCAAGAGCTAATAAATACCATGATATTAATACCCTAAATAGCCTAATATTATGACACTCCTGATATTATCACCAAGAAGCTATCGGGAGTAATATAAGTGACAGATAAACAGATGGTCATACTGTCGATTAAGCTACCAGTGAACCTATGTATATTGAAAATACATACAGGGTTCTCCCCCAAGGAACTTCAGAAGGCATGTCGGCAATCACGCAATTCATCTGCAGCTGTTAATTGAAATTAGTTACACGTATCGTAGGCGCCGGCCTTAATACACAGGTAAACTGGGTCAGTTGGGCGACGTGAACATAAAGCTGTCAAAACACAGCATGTTGGGATTGTCATAAGTAAACACAGCTATAAATTTAAGGCACGTTGAGTGGGCAAAAAAGGTACGTCCGAGGATTCATGGGACGTCACAAATTTGCTTCTGCGTGACTGCGTCAAAGGCAGGTTGGACCCGACATGCATTAAAGACCTGGGGCGAGCTCTGCTATGTATATTAAATATAGATGAGCTCATATTAATATTATCAGACGCTCGTAATATTATATTGCGTATTCTTAGATTTATAAGCAATACACCAACGCAACTGTTGGTTTATGACATTACAATGAGTGAGTTTAACATCTGACTAACCTATTAGGAAAAGAAAGGTTTCTTATACTGTGTGCTTTTTGGAACAGGAATAAGATAGAGATACCTCATTATTTAATGGCACGTTGACGGTCGAAGTTAGTTCTTCATCGATATGTGTCTTTAGAAACTCTCTATAATCCAGATTTCCAAACGAGTTGACTGGCAGGATCTTCCAGAAAGCTGCAAACTGCAAGAAGAGGAACACGAGCATATTAAGAAAACATGCAGCTATTAACATCACAATGCTTGTTAATTTACTCCACTATTCTATCAATTACTTTACCCTTACCTATTTCTATTAATAACCATATTAATTACCTTACTTTGTATTGCGTGCTGAAGGCTACAACAGATTATACGGTAAGTACAGAAGGCAAGCTTCATTGATTGCATGTGTAATGTCGGGCTTGGATTCCGCCCGTAAGCGCACACTTGCCTCTCTCTCAGTGAAACTAAGACCATTTTCCCTGAGTATGCGCTTGAAGTCTGGTTTGCAGACGACGCCGATCCCAGCGTAGTCACACTTCTGCAGAGCCTCGTCCAACTTGGCATACTTCTTCGCAACCATTCGCTTCACAAAGATCTTGAGTTCGTGGGCGAGACCTTTCTGCTTGGTCTGCTGTGTGAGGGAATACGGACATTTGAATATATCTCGTACATGCATGCAAACATGCATGCTCACACGTACACGCACTCACACATACACGTACACGCACACTCAAACATACATGTACACGCACACTCACACATAAAATGTACAATCACACGCACACGTATATTTACATGCACACATATATGCACATTCACACACACAGGCATGCCTACAGTACCTCATAGTAGTGAACGGTTGACTAATTTGGACTTTCTACTGTTGCATTATTAAAGACATACAGAAGTTCACTAAAACAATCAATCAAAACTATACGCACAAATATTAGATGACAAGAAAAACGAATACCAATTTTTCTTTATTTCCATTATTCTCACATCTCTCATACTTGACATTATTAGATAGATAAATTAGTTGATGGAAAAATGCTTTTTTATTTTAAATTTACTTTTGCTTTCGTTTCCTCTTCTATCATATCGTTGATAAACTTGCTGTAGTCCACATATCCATTCTTGCTACGACCATGTATCAGGTAGTTATACTGAGCGTCGGTTAGTTTAAAGCAGAATGTCTCCAACGCTCGTCGAAAATCAGACATGCGTATTTTCCCTATCCACCCTCTGTCAAACGCCTTGAAGATCTAGAGCAAGATACAACAATATAAAGGATTTTAAAACATGTTTAGGCATGTTTAACAGTATATTCATATCTGTACCCTGTACTGCATTCCTTGTGAGTCTGAGCAATAAATGACATTGCCCACAGTCTCCTTATGACCTCCTTGAAAATACATGCAATATATAATATATATTCCATAGAGCAAGGTTGCAAGACAACATCTCTTCCTCAGGTTATTGACAGAAGCTTTTGTAGCCATATGTAATATATATTGTAAGCGAGCAAACGCCACACGCCGTGGAAGGTGATGGCGGATGCGGGAATGGTGTCGGGGTGATATATGACACAGGAGCGGCGGGGCAGCGGTCGGCACAAAGATCAGAGAGAGCGACTCGAGATGGCGCCAGCTAGGCTGGGAATCGCAGTCATGAATCTCCGGAGTGTGACAGGCGGCCGCGCACGGGCTGACCCATGGATAACGGTGCTGACCGATAGATAGCCGTGTCGACACCATGGTCCGAATTGGTCGTGGCGTCGCGCCAAGCGCGCATCACGCATCCCGCAACCATATTAGGTAGCGATAGATAGCGGTAGCAGTCCACACCCTACCGTAGTCAGGAGGGTCGGTTGGTCAGAGTTGGGAGCTAAAAGAGATCTGTGACGTAGGGGAAGAAACGTGACCGCGAGGCCACGGACTGGAGCGCGGCGGATATAAGGAGGAAGCGGCTGGCTACTCAGGGCTTCTTCTATCGAGACGTAGTTGAGAAAGGTGTAAGTTGCGAGATACGGGTTTACTATGCACTGTAATGCTGTTCTATTCGTTAGCGCACTGAGACCTTATGTATTGTATTAGAGATATAGATATAAAGCACTCGTGAACGTTACTTCTTGTCTTCTCGTATCTCTCTCTGTAGTCTATTACAGAATATCACATCGTAGCGCAAACCTAGCGTCTACAATATAATTGCCAGG
>NW_014577189.1:537995-544283 GCF_000485595.1 Priapulus caudatus | reverse complement strand
ATGGATAGATAGATAGACAGACAGACAGACAGAAAGACAGACAGACAGACTGTGACAGAAAAACAGACTGAAAGAAAGACAGACAGACAGACAGATAGATATATACACACACGCTACACATGCTACACTCTAACGCTACGGTACGGTACCAGCGTGACGTTCCTCAGGTTCTCGCGGATCTGTTTCTTCAGCTTTTGCTCGGCCTGCATCGGCGTCAGCTGTGAGTTGAGCACGCGCGTCTGCGGGCCGTGACCGTCGCGCAGAGCCGCCAGCGCCTGCTCGTAGTTCACTTGACCGTCGACGATCGGCAT
Source organism: Priapulus caudatus (assembly GCF_000485595.1). Classification (NCBI taxonomy): domain Eukaryota; kingdom Metazoa; phylum Priapulida; class Priapulimorpha; order Priapulimorphida; family Priapulidae; genus Priapulus; species Priapulus caudatus. The sequence goes on along the minus strand of NW_014577189.1, from coordinate 543,972 downwards.
GCGCAGCCTGCAACGACACGTCGCGCGCACGTGCGGCGCCTGTCTATAGAGCCGCCGGCCGGGGGGCCCACCCCGTCTCGGTGGGAGGGACGTCGTTCGTTGAACGTGCTGTTATGAGATTACGTTTGATCCGTCGGGAGAAATGTGTTGCGTGTACGTGCATGTCGTGCATATACTCAGTGCCGGAACACACGGAGATGAATTCCGGTGTCGTGTCTTCGGAGAGCAGTTGCAGTGAGGATGGTTATACAGCTAGGTGTTAACATGAGCATATATGGGTTTGGTTGACTCTGATTACTGGTGATAGAATCATTCTAATCCTAACTAACCGAAAGCTACTGCTAAACCTACCCGAATCCTAACACTAACCCTAACCGCAACCACTAAACCAAACCTTAAGTTTCACCCTAACCCAACCTCCAACCCTATCCCCATAATAACACTGAAACCCAGGTATCGTTAGCTATGGCTCACATGCTGAGTGATAACCACACCAGAACTCACTTGTTGAGTAAGGCAATGAACTGTTCGACACTCCAGAGAAAGCCCAGGTTCTGCAGTATGCGCTGCACATCGGAAACACTGAGAACGCCCTTGCACTTGAGATCGTAACGACGAAACGATGTCATCACGGAATCAAAGTCGGTGCCGAGTTTGTACCTGCGTCACAGCAGAATACATTATCAAGCCTAAGTGCACTGATCAAGGCCTCGTGTATATTGGGAACCATCATGGCATGTTTCTGTCACAGAGGGTTCCTGTGTAGGGACTTTTCACACACAAACTATGTCATCAATGTTAAAAAATCAAGTTTGTTCTAAAATTAATTGAATCAATATCATCTAACGTTTAGTAAAATATGGCGAAACTAACTGCAACTTTCTCCACATGTTCGCCTGCAAGTTTTCGTTTAGCGGTTGAGGCGAGGGCTCCCTCTGCTGGCTGCGAGAACTGGGCACGCGCGCCGGTCGCACCGTTTGATTGGTGAGCTCCTTGTACAGGTTAGATTCCATGTTACGATGTTCTTTATACTGCTCGTCCTGCATACACGAAGAATGCCGTTAATTAGCTACAACCTTATTCGTGCAGCTGCTCTTCACACGGAAGGAAAGTTCCAATGCAATTTCCGTTGACAGTCCAGAAATTATGTGAATGGACTTCCCACATGCTTTAAATGAAAACATAAGAATATTGCCAACACATTCTTAGATATGTTGAAAAGAAAATAACGTTTGTTTCGATTACTAGCTAAATAACTTGAAGCATTTTACAATCCACTGAAATTTGCATACATCCACATACTTCTTCCCATGCAAACTCTCCTGGTGTCGAAGCCTTGTACTCTTGTTCTTTTGAAGAACCAAAAACTTGATCTTGTTCTTGTTGTTGTTCTTGTTCTTCGTCGTGACGTACCTGAAACCACACTCACATATATACACAATACTGTCACTACATGAAACCTCAACAATAGCTGCCACTTCCCAAAACTGCAAACTAGCAGGTGCAAAAGAAAAGAGGGGGTCTTTACTGAAACCAGCAGAAACGTTGGAGAATCAGAAGCTGCAAACATGGGATGCCAGTGGGATGAACTCAGCCAACTGAGACTAACTGTGGGAACAACTAGAGTAGCAGAATACGCTCAGCAACACGCAATCTTCGACCTTTAATGGTATATTCACAAGAGATGATCCTTTAAGAACGGTGCACCGGTACGTACATTCGTACTTGGGTGGTCCCCATGTATCCGTACCGGATTTCTCACACCTACTTTCCCACACTGGCACCACACCCACAACAATTTACCTTAAATGCCTCCAAAGATACACTGATGTCCCCAAGTCTTCAAATATATCCAGCGCTTCTAAGAGCTATTCTAGCACCTTCCGAACCCACGGCAATTAACCCGACTTCTACAGATACGTACGCCAGTGTGCCCAGAGATACACTGATGTCCCCAAGTCTTTAAATATATCCAGCACTTCTTCGAGGTATTCTAGCACCGTCTAGACTCACTGCAATTTACCCGACTTCTACAGAGACGTGCACCGGTGTGCGCCAATCCTAAAAAATGCCGCCCTTCTCCCGAGTTCGCCTGATGTTTGCACGTACCGATGGAGGAGACTCAGGCGTGTTGAACGCCTTCATGAACACATGCTTGCTGATGACGTTGCTGTGCTGGGGGTCGAGCAGCATCAGCAGCTCCTTGAGCGTGGCTTCGGGAAGCCTCACCTTCAAATTTGCGAGAAGGTCGTGCAGCCGTGCCCTCGTAATGCAGTCTCGTCCGTTCTGTTAACACACGCAGGCACGACGTTGTAAGCAACAACGCAACGATTGACGAACGGCGAGAACTGCACTGCTACCCAATGCAAGCGCTCGATGAACGCGATTAAACATTAATGCTCATTGACGAGTCATCGACCGCACGGCTGGTGTATAATAAATGGCATACAGGCGCTTTTATCGTGTATAGATATATTCATCGAGAATCAAGGATCAAGATCTTTGTGAAAAATGCACAAACAAACGTTGCAAAAGTTGCACGACTCTTAAAAAAGCCAGATTTTGCAAGCGCAACAGACAATCGCGCCAGCTACCCCAGTGACGCTAATTCACTTCCAAACAAATGCGTTGTTTATTAGCAATGTCTGGCAACTAAAAGAGAACTCGACAAGAATCAGGGACAGTAATTGGCAAAGGAAGACTATAGGCTCCAACGTATTAAAATTTAATTTAAATGCTCTCATTCATTTCTTAGGCTTTCACTCATCTACATTACTGCATGCATAGGTAAGCGAATTAACTGCAGGCTTGAATTGCGGCTGTTAATCGATATGCACGTGCCAGCACTACCTGTGCAGCGTGCTGCAGCAGGCATTGATTAACCTAACACACCTGTAACACAGAGCACAGCAATCAGCCAATCGATTGCACTGATTCCCTGCATAGTGAGCACATAGCCAACATTTATATTATCAGGCACCGACTCAGGGTTGGGGGTGCATTTGATCAGAGCTCCCTTTTAATTTTTCGGGGTTCATTTTTCTTATTATTTATGATTTATTATTCATTTATTTGGTTGCACGCCCAGACATGCTTGGGTTTGCTACAGCTGCACGCATGCTTTACATGGGGCTTCGCTACAGGCATAGAAACACTCTCTGGAACATAATTCCCATATAACAGTTTGAAAAAAAAACTGTTAAAAAGCCCTATTGCTTCTATTCTAAACCTACAGAGGTTGCATGCGTTTCATGGAGTTGACTGTTTGATTATTGCTCACTGTGAGAAGCAATGCTAATTTTCCGGAATTCACATTCTATCAAATTAATACCTCTTCCCCTTAACTCTTACACTCACACATACTCGACTAACACTCTTCTCATAACTGTTTTGATATATGGAAAACATGCATAAAGATAAAATTGAGAAATCAATCAAAGTGCACTGCACAGTAGTTGAGATTATTAGTGATCATGTTCATTGCAGAGTAGTTGAGATTATGAATGACGATTCTGGCACAGTATATCTACATCCATCCATAGATAACAACAGCCACAAGATTACATCTAGTGTGCCACTGTCTAGTGACACCAATAATAGTGACACCAGTAATTTTCTATAGGCATAACAAATCACAGACACACTACTAGCCAAAATACATTGTACTCCAAACAATTTGATCATCCTAATTTTTGCAATTACATTATATCATGTCAGAGATCAACTCTAAACCACTAAACACCAACACGCGGATGTATTCATGACTTTTAGCTAGATTACTTACGACTGTGGTGCACTTCCTAAACTAGGCACAATTAATTTACGCAGTGGCTACGCGTCCGGTCATCCATTACAAAGCTCAGCACAGATTCCCAAATCCACGTCACTATTATGCCCCCTTTCAAATTGTTGATTTTACTGGATTTACTATTGCTTCAAAAGGTAAGTAGTATTATGGTAAAAACTTATTGTTTATTGTTTTTTTACTGAAAAAAATATAGTTTGGTTCACATAAGAAATATATGACCGGACGTGTAGCCTGGGAGCTGGGCGTCCCGTAACCAGACGCGTAGCCACGGCCATTAATTTATACTGCATGCATGCTAATAATCGACCGCATCTTTTAAATTTAGTATAACACATTAAATTGTGACTCACCCTATCAAACACTGTGTATGCTTGCTGTGCTGTGACATAGTGTTGTTGAATTTGACTCTTTATGGTCTCAATGGCAGCAGCAAGTTCGTTGGCAGTCTTGTTGGTAAAGGGTTGTCCCAGTAGGTAGACATGCCTGTAGATTTATGCATATTATGCCACAACATTTGTTATTTGTTAGTTAAAATGAAGTTTGACAACTGCCTGTATTGTTTTTGTTTAATGTAAAGAATTTTAACACATGTTTGAGTTTACCTCAAGTCTGCATTGTTTGGAACATAACTCAAGTCATAGCAGTCTTGACTTTTGTTCAGAAATCCATTCATTTTTATAGAGTGTCATCAGCTTTCATGTCATAATTGTAGGACTCGTATTTAGGTGACCTAGGTTACAAATTAAATTTCTCTCCCATGCTGTGATGAAATGCCAACAGAGCCATGGCCATCTGTAATTTCATAAAAAAGTAAATAACATAAACAAAACAAGTAATATATTATTATTAACAGTGTGGAGCTTTAACGGTACACTAGGGTCACGATACGATATGATACGTGTCTCGATACATAAGTCACGATACAAAACGTATCACGATACACAAACAGAAAGAGTTGGTCGAAATGAATGGTCGAATTCTAATGTTATTTTACTGTTATTATATATGTATACCAATACTTTCATAACACAAACATATTATGAGTATGTTATAGTACAATATGTATACAATACAGTAGTGAATATATTATAGTACAACTCATATATAGTAAACGATAAATTACTATATATATTTCTTTGGTTTAAACACACCGAGACGTTCTGAGTGTGCTCTAGACTGACCTGTAATCAATAGCTCCACTCACCTGCATGCCATACACAGTGCTAGTGCTACAGTACATGCGCAGTAATGACATTCACCAGTCAATCGCCACACTTGATTGTTTTGTGGTAATAATTTTGGTGGCAACACAAACGCACCACATATATTGACCCAGATATCTACGATATCTGAGTGAGGATATTTACGTGGTATAGAGAGGGAGTTAAAATAATAGAATGAATTCAATTGAAAAGGAATTACATGTGCCTTTTAAATAGTTTAACTTGTCTTATTCACTGTTTAACGTCCGGATCATTTGTATCCTGAGGCTGATAGTGATACGCACATTGCATATTGATTTTTTCATCGTATCGAGGCTGCTATATGAGTGTATCGCGATTCACTGATGTATCGACTATCGGTGAATCATTACACCCTTTACTCATAATCACTACTGACACTAGTAAAAATGCAAGCCATACATTTCAATCACGGAACTAACACTGATTACTACACAGCCACACACTGACACAGTAGGGGCCTATAGTCAGTACGACACACACATACGCATTTGGGACAGTCCATTAATTCAAATAATTGATTAAAAACTGAAAAGATTATGTCAACTTGTTAACTTTCACTCACTGTACTCAGTATTCAGTATTATTAATACAATTATACAATACATTATCTATTCAGGGCTCGACTTTAACGGTGGCCCGGGTGCCAATGGCCACCTGAAACGGCGTCGGGCCACCTGAAACTGTCGGGTTGGTGGCCCGCCTGGCCACCAATAAAAATAAGGCCGTGGCTACGCGGAACCGGTCGAGGAGCCGCTAGGCTACACGTCCGGACATCCATCTCACACAGAGATCTTGTGACACGTACACGCATGATTACGCAAGCTGATTACGCTCTGCTGATTGCCAAGTGTGTGTGTAGTGTGTACGTGTGCGTGTGTCCATATGCGTATGCGCGTGCGCGTGTGTGTGTGTGTGTCGTGTGTGT
>NW_014577189.1:532933-537706 GCF_000485595.1 Priapulus caudatus | reverse complement strand
GGGAGGATAGATTGTAGAGACAGGGAGGGGTGTAGGGGGAGGGGCGTAGGGATGATACACTGTAGAGACAGGGAGGGGTGTAGGGATGATACACTGTAGAGACAGGGAGGGGTGTAGGGGGAGGGGCGTAGGGATGATACACTGTAGAGACAGGGAGGGGTGTAGGGATGATACACTGTAGAGACAGGGACGGGTGTAAGGATGATACACTGTAGAGACAGGAATGGTGTAGGGGGGAGGGGTGTAGGGATGATACACTGTAGATACAGAGAGGGTGTAGGGGGGAGGGGTGTAGGGATGATACACTGTAGAGACAGAGAGGGTGTAGGGGGGAGGGGTGTAGGGATGATACACTGTAGAGACAGGGAGGGTGTAGGGGGGAGGGGTGTAGGGATGATACACTGTAGAGACAGAGAGGGTGTAGGGGGGAGGGGTGTAGGGATGATACACTGTAGAGACAGGGAGGGTGTGGGGGGGGTGTGTGTAGGGATGATACACTGTAGAGACAGAGAGGGCGTAGGGGGGAGGGGTGTAGGGATGATACACTGTAGAGACAGAGAGGGTGTAGGGGGGAGGGGTGTAGGGATGATACACTGTAGAGACAGGGAGGGTGTAGGGGGAAGGGTGTAGGGATGATACACTGTAGAGACAGAGAGGGTGTAGGGGGGAGGGGTGTAGGGATGATACACTGTAGAGACAGAGAGGGTGTAGGGGGAGGGGTGTAGGGATGTGCAAAATAGACCAGCAGCTGAGCCAGACTGATGGGTCTGACCCCACATGTGTCAGAAATTGATTCTGATTCATAAGAAGGTTCAGATGACAGTCACACTGACATTGAATGATTGAAGGACAGTTTTGATTGACATCTTAATGACATGAGTTCTGGTATTTAATAAAGATACTGGCAGAGGATTTGAAAGCTTTTTAATATTTGGAAACTTATTTAACTCAGTCAGGGTTTTGTTCTTTCTTTGTTGTTGCCGTAATCTAGTTATGTTATTGCGATTATTTGCCAAAACACATTACCCATAGTTAGGATACAAATAAATTATTTAATAAATGTAGCAACCGGGCCACCGGAAAATCCATTTGGCCACCTGAATCTCATACTCAAGTGGCCCGGCCGGCCACCTGAAAAAAAAGTCAAGGGCAAGCCCTGCTATTAATTTATAGTATTAAATTATTAAATTCGAATTATAAATTTATATTATAATCCTAACGAAGTTACGATCGAGTAAGTTACCATTCACGCCGTGACACACACACTCAGTGACACACACTGTCACACACTAGCTGTCACGCACACGTGCACTGCAACTGAAATCAGAACTGTGACACGAACTGTCAACTGGAAGTGGAAGTTGAGAGTTTCATTAACCTCCAAAAACGTCAGAATTCACGTAATGTGAGTCTTGTCCTTTCTGTCTAAATCTCGAATCGAAGATACAACTACTAAGGTCAGAGAGCCAGTGCCATGCATCAGACCATGATCAGACAGTCATTCACTCAATCATCTTGATCACTGACAACGGCCATACTTGTTTATCGGCTCGCGGGTAGCAACCAGCCATCACGTGACTCATGCTGCTGCTGGTAAGCATCGCAGCCGTAGCAACCTAAAAGCTAAGCGCGGGCGCAATTTTCAACATTGGATCAGAGCTGAGAACATTAATATATCATTTATGAGGGGGGGAACGGGGTGGTACATTCCCACTTTCCCAGCAAAAAAGACAACACACCAGATCCCAGTTCCCAGTAAAATAAAATCCCAATTCCCAGTTCCCAGTAAAATAAAATCCCAATTCCCAGTTCCCAGGAATTTATGTAGATATGTTTTAGGAAATTCAGTAGTTTAGGTTTTCAAACACTACATAAATAGTTAAATACTAATATTTACATACTATTATTTATCTACATGGGCATAATTAATAAAAAAATATAAAAAAATTAATAAATTAAATAAATATTAGCGCAGAAATTGAAATCCCGACGAATTGACACAATTTTCCCAGATCCCAGACAATTAATTTTTAGAATGTATTTCCCACGTCCCGATGGACTTCTGTTCCCGAATCACGGAAAATTTATCTGACATTTCCCAGTTCCCAGGTAATTAAAATGGCCAATCCCGCGTCCCGAAAATACCCGTTCCCCCCTCATATATATTGAATGTATGCTAGTGTGTATCAATAATCTCAAGTTTAGGATTGAAATGAGATATATTTACCCCTGTTATTGTCTATATATCTATACACTGACCTCATTGGGTAGATAATAGATTATACAACTGAACACGTGTTCATTTTAATTGTATATAACTAGGGGTAGATGTAACCCAACAAAGTACCCTACTATTATTGACATTAGATAAGAGAAATAATATTGTATCTACTCCTAGCTTGCATGTGGTGTACGCGATAGTGTTGAGAGAGAAAACTAGACAGACAGATTCGTCACGTGGCATGCATGATGATGCTGTAGGCCTACTACGAGTACTGCCGCCAGCTCCTGAGTACATGCCCAGCCATTTCAGACGCATTTGGCAAGCATAATTTTCTAATTAACTCGCCTAATGATAGCGGTATAACTGCACTACACTCCCGTTAATGTGGTCTTTATGGTAATTAAAGTATATATGGCGTGACTTAGCTTCAATTAATATATATATTATAGGGTACCTATCACTAAAATGTATATATAATAACAAAAATGTTATTAATAATAGTCAGTTTAAATGTTACTATACACGGTGATATACGTGTACATTTATATGCATGTATATACGTAATTGCTCTACTTCGTCTCTGGAAAAGAGCCGTTTCTTTGTTTTCTGTGGTAATATTTGGCATTAATTAGCGTGCACTATTTTACATTGTGTACGTATAGTAAATGCCATGTACAGACGTTAATAAAGCATGAAAAGTACGATTGCTTTTTGAGGAAAGATGCAGTGCTGTTAAGTGATGTAGTCATGCTGACAGGGCCATCATGTTTGTGTATTAGATGGGATTGGCCTAACTTGCTTAAAATGTGCATCATGTCGCTGGCAAATGTTTCGGCTTGTGCTATCATAATAACAATACTAGTAGTAAATTCAGTTCTTTGCCAAAATATTGAACTTTAGCTGCACGCACATGCCTGCATGCTAGTTTCATTACCCATCATATTTTACATCCAGTTGCACACTAGAAAAGACCGTGGGCTAGAGTAAATTTAGTCGGTGTCTAGTGGCGTGTTAACCTCCTATGATTTCAATACACGTTGAGCAGCGTCCCAGCGTTAACCTTAATTCGATACCTGCGCAGCGCGCGTGAATTGAACAACAATCACACGTGAAGCTGACGCACGAAACGTTTATCAGCCATGAAATATCCGCCTGGCGCATTGAAATGATCGAGTGAATTGACATTGAAACATGTGTGTAGAAACCGTAAAACCATCAAGTCTTTCTACACTGCGCTTTGCTATATGGGCAGTAACCCGTCACAACGCACTCACGAAGGCATACGCCACCCCGCCACAGGCACAGTCACGACTCACATGCACTCTCGCACGTTTGAACGCACGTGCGAGGACGCGAACGCTAGTACGCACACATGCACGCGCGTACCCATCGGCACTTGGAACGTCTAAAAAAAAAGAAGGTAAATAAACACGAAATGTATTTACTACCAAAGTCTTATTGTTTCTCTACTCTATTTCGCCTATTATTGCCGATAATTACCTGTAAATGCCGGTCAAAGGCTCACCTGCAACACACAAGTACACCGCACACACGCCCTGTGCACAAACAACATGAATAAGAGAGAAGTTTCTCTATTTTCTCTCATTCTCTTTTTCATTGTTTGTTTCTTATTTATGTTATTCTTGACTCTCTTCTTATTCATCTTATTCATGACTCTATTGTATGCAGCAAGCGGTGGTAACGGGACGTGACGCTAAGCACGTCACACCTAGAGCATCTACATGTATAGGAGGGTTGACGAACGCGCAAACGACAATAGACGGGCGCGTCCTCCCGCATCCGCCTTGTGCTAGGGATAGGTCGCACCTGCGAACGGGCTTCGCTTGCTTCCCAGCAAGGGTCTGGGATAACCACAGTAGACGTAGACGTAGACGTAGTCACGGATTAGTAGTTTCACATAGACTTTTATTATTAACTACACATACAAATATATATATACATAATACAGCCTATATAGGCAACCATGCCTAGGCTCTCTGACTGACTACATAGTCTCTCTAAATCTTATATCTTGTCCTCTTGCTTGTCAAATGCTGCCTATATATATGGGCTCAAAACCGGCTCTAGAAACTCGTCTGTCTAAAAGAGGTTTAACAGCAGCAGCGTAGAGAGCAGATCTCAACTGGTTATCTACGGGACAACGCTGTTACTCTACGCTGTCGACGCGTCCATCCTACACGGAGATCTACAACCTTTCGCAGTACAACGCTTGCTATATAAGTTCAAAGCTCTTACGTTATCGACCGCGAAGCGGCAAACGTTTCAACATTTGACCCGAATTGGAAATTTTGCATGTATTTCATGCCGCCATGCAGGGTCTTGGGAAGAGAATGAGTTTACATGACTTTTTGCTGTAGGGGGGGGGGGCGGGTCAGTTTACACGCAGATTTTCTTTTAAACTACCGATTTAGCGCGACACATGCGCGATGACATTTTACCGCAACGATCGCGTTATAACGGGGCCACACTATATATATATATACATGTATATAATATATATATATATATACATGTATATAATATATATA
>NW_014577189.1:531254-532923 GCF_000485595.1 Priapulus caudatus | reverse complement strand
GCACGCACGCATGCATAATAAATCGGTAATAATCGCTATCGGGTGTTGTCGTGTAGACGCTATATAATCGTTAACTCGATATAAGTATTGTATGCAGCAAGCGGGGTAACCGGACGTGACGCTAAGCACCATGTATAGGAGAGGTGACGAACGCGCAAACGACAATAGACGGGTGCGTATCTTGCATCCGCTTGTGCAAAGGGATAGGTCGCACCTGCGAACGGGCATCGCTTGCTTCCCAGCAAGGGTCTGGTTTTAGACAGACGAGTTTCTAGAGCCGGTTTTGAGCCCATATATATAGGCAGCATTTGACAAGCAAGAGGACACAAGATATAAGATTTAGAGAGACTATGTAGTCAGTCAGAGAGCCTATAGGCATGGTTGCCTATATAGGCTGTATTATGTATATATATATTTGTATGTGTAGTTAATAATAAAAGTCTATGTGAAACTACTAATCCGTGACTACGTCTACGTCTACGTCTACTGTGGTTATCTCTGCTCTCTGCTCTCTGCTCTCTGCTCTCTGCTCTCTACTGGTTATCTACGGGACAACGCTGTTACTCTACGCTGTCGACGCGTCCATCCTACACGGAGATCTACAACCCTTTCGCAGTACAACAATTGGTGGAGGATGCAACGATCTGCATTCGCTACGCTAATCCCCCGGAACCAGAAGAAGACGAAGAAGGAGAAGAAGATGACTACTCTCTTATTCATGTTGTTTGTGCACAGGGCGTGCGTACGGTGTAGGGGCCTACTTGTGTGTTGCAGATGAGCATTTGACCGGCATTTACAGGTAATTATCGGCAATAATATGCGAAATAGAGTAGAGAAACAATAAGACTTTGGTAGTAAATACATTTCGTGTTTATTTACCTTTTTATTTATTTATTGCGACTTATACATGAACTCAAAAGTCTTCATACAGCGTTAGACGATTTAGGAACGAGGACATTATTTGCAAGGTCAGTGGCGGATTAAGAGCTGTCAGTACACCGTGTAACCGGCTATGGTCATGTTGAGTCCGAACGGATCAGTCAAACGTTTTTATATGCTTACCGCCGGCGATGACAGCTCTGACGTCATTGTATTACCGGTAGTTCTATTGCCGCATTGGCTATACGATTAATCTAAACTGACAATCTATTTTCGAAGAATATGTGAATTTGTTGCAATCTTGAAGGAACAGTAATACAGGATACTGCTTTACAAATACATAATTCCTGCTTTACAAATACATAATTACTGCTTTACAAATACATAATTACTGCTTTACAAATACATAATTACAACACTAGGTATGCCTCAAAAGGTAATCTACACAGACCTGCCTCCAGGTCTAACTATGGACTATCTCGATTTAAGTCTCTGGCCTCAAGGATATGGGAAACAATTCCTCTTGAAATTAAAACCTCGCCACACAGTAAATTTAAACATAATTATAAGCTATTCCTTCTAGACAGCCAGTAATAATCAATTAAATCAAATTAGTGCGTGTTATTTAGGACCATTGGTTATGGTTATATATTATATTATAATTGCTTGCTTGCTCTTGTTACTTATTACTTATTACCAGTGGCGTAGCCAGCAATTGGAAACAGGGGGGGCCAAGGCGAGGGAGCGAAGCGACCGAGGGGGTAGGGTGTGGGAGGGGTATCCCCCCTCC
>NW_014577189.1:526406-531167 GCF_000485595.1 Priapulus caudatus | reverse complement strand
ATGTAATTGTGTAATGTTGTCATTTTGCTTCGAACATGATTAAATTCTTTAGTAATTTTACTTGTTAGATGCTTGACGCACTGCAGCCCGGTATACGCGCGAAGCGCGAAAAGCACCACGAGGTGGTGCCACTAGGGTCAATTCGCTGCTCTGTCAATATCACAATATAACGGTTCTGTCAGATCGGCCTGTTATCGGTCAATTGAGGAGTTCTGGCGCTTGCACAAGCTTTTCCACTTTGCACGTAGGGCGAGAATAAATCCAATGGTCGGAATTGGTGGTTTTTTTTGTTCGCGCGGTACGTTTTTTCCTATAAAAACTATTTCTCATTTATTTAATTTAACGCCCTGAAGTTATTCTGGTACATATCGCGGCCCATAGGTCGCGCCACGAGGCTCTCTTGGAGGCATTTCGCAGACAATTTTCCTTAGACTGGCGCGCGGTCGACAATTTCACACGCTGCAGTAACTATAGCCTTAGTGTAGCGAAACAGACTTGCCCGAATTAACGTGCGTACGAGTCTAACCTGGAATCGTGACATCGCGTTTTCATTATCGTAGCCATCTTGCTTCTCGTTATGAACCTGTTCACCCCGCGCTCGCATCTCCTCTCAGACTCTAACCCGTTTGGCCGTTTTTGCATATTACCAGCCACTGGCAGGAAGATCCAGCCAAGCCCGCACGTACAGCACACACTGTAACTGCCGAGGTCAGCAGTAGACATGTAGGTGCTGAATCAGTTTACATCTACTGTATTAGGTTTTGTGTTTCCACGTCATGTGTGCCCGTTTGGTCTACCTGTACATTTTGTGCGGACCTGATTACTATGTTGCTCAGAACGCCATATTTGATTGCTCACTACGATTTTCACCTGGTATAATTATGGCTATATTACGTTACTCTGAGGCATCTTTGGTAAGTAATTAGTGTGGTACTTGGTTAATTACATGATGTAGATTGTAATTACGTCAACTATTAAGCATTGTAATTTATCTAGTAAATTTATGTGCTACATTTACGTATGTGTCAAACAGCCAATTGTCCGTTTGGATATTTCTTACTGTTAGTATACTATATGATTTGTTACACGTTGGTTGCACTTCTAAGATATTTGAGCTATAATGTGCATTTTGGTTATCTTATTTGTATCAAGCCTTATGTCAACGTGCAGAAGATAAACATTACCCTGTTAACTTTAATGTAACTTAATATTGATAATATCGTTGGTTACAGTCACATACTCTCGCCATCTCAGTGATCAGGATTGAGTTGATATAAAGGTTTAGCTGGTCTAAGGCGCGAACGGTAGGTTATGTGTAATAATTGTTATGATCATATTATGTTTATGTTACTGATATTTCGTATGAAGAATGGAATGTCATATGGTTAAGAATCATGTATGAACATATGTCAGAAGAATTGTTCTCATGTATAGTAATGTCTGTTTGGTATAGTATAGTCTGTACTTTATAGCTAAAGGAAGACATTGTTAACCCTCTCTTATTTAATTTTCTTGTTTGTTTTTCTAGTTTTCACGTGTGAATAAACATCATATTACATAAGTAAGAAGCGTCGAGTCTGTTTTTGTTGAAGACCAGCACCCTACGGGCGCTCATAGTGCGCTACAATTATACCTAGCTAGCTAAGCCTCAAATCTCGTGTGAACCATTTTACCAGAACTTAGCACCAACTAAGTAACGGTACCAGCTAGGCCGTGTATACGTGTGAACGCAGCTATTAACTACTAACATTACACTACTAACATTACTAACATTACTAACACTGTGTCAAGTCAAGATGAGCAAAAATTGAAAATTAACACGAAACATTGTGTTGTTAAACACGTAATGTTATACTTTGTATCAAGCAAGCCAGACAATGCGTCTAGACATGTACGTTTGCAGCGTATTGTGCAAACCTGGGCCGTATGTAAAATGAACGCGCGCATTATGATATAAATTTTTTATAGAGGTTTGGACACCGGACAACCACGGAGCATTTGTAGTTGCCGGAGAGAAATCCAGTCGTCAGCGACGACCGGACGACTGTTAAAATTGAGCCCTGTATATGCTGTGGCTACGGGTACGGCAGCCGTATCTTAATGTCTTGAGGCTGGAGGTACAGCCGACCATTCGCTTTCATACTTAACGGAGACAAAGATGGCGGCAGTGGCGCCAGATTTCGAAATAACTCTTTGGGAAATAAATTCACGATTTGAGAGTTTAGATAAGGCCAAAACAAAATATAGGTGTGGTTACCGTTTCCTGACCGACCTATTTATTCCAGCGACCCTAAACATTTATTGTCAATTTTCTTTAAAGTAAAAAAAAATTTTAAAAAAAAATAAATAAAAAAAATAAATATTTAATTGGACAGTTCCTGCTTCAAAAGGCACAACGCACATCCTTCGACATGGTTCGTAATAAAATGTTTCAATAAAATTAAATGTTTTCCCTACCTACCTACCCTATTTTTTTTCTGCATGAAACGGTAACCACACCTATATTTTGTTTTGGCCTAAGCTAGAACCCTAACCCTAACCTTAACCCTAACGCCAAAAAGGGGCTTCAACGAACGACGGCTGCCGTACCTCCAGCCACTGCGATATATATACGTAAACTGCCCCAAAAAATTACAAAACACCATAAGAAATCATCTAATCAAATACTAATGGCATCAAACTTACTCATTTCTACTCAAACATCAAACCAAATAACCGTATGGTGCTGCCTTTGTCGGTAATATGACGAACTAAATCAAATTTTATCCAGCGTGTAATGCCCTACTAAAGACTAAAGTCACTTCCGTGCCATCAAACTGACCACAAAACAGTTGAAAATACTTGCACGAACCTCAAAGCATATATGCAAAACATTGCTATAGGCTATACTAGTAAGCCTAGAGGTCTTATTTTATCATTAATCACGATATCTCAAACCAAATATGATCGGCAGGTAAATACACCTTTATTTTTAGGCAGTGGCTACGGGTACGGTAGCCGTATCTTAATGTCTCGAAGGCTACGGGGTACGGGAGTCTATCGCTTCTCATACTAAAGGAACAGTAGCCGTCTAGGTTCTAGGGTATTTTCAGCTAATTTAGGTTAATATTGCGCTACATAAAAAGTTTCATGTTCAATCACCATTGAAATTTTTTTTTTAATGTTTTAAAAACCAACGACTACAGTTTAATTACAACGACGGTGGCGCCACTCAAAACGGCACGATCTGAGAAGTTGGCAGAAACCACTTTCCCAGCGAGGGCTACAGACCGAGGGTATTTTTTATTTATTAATTTAAAAGCAAATGGATTGTAATATCTATAAACGACATATAGTTTCAGTTTATATAGGATAAATTGCCCTAAAATGAATATCGTTCGGTTAAATAGCATTTAGGTATAAATATAATTGCACTTTTGTGATTAGCCCTCGGTCATTTACCTGCAAATAACAATGCAAATACGCAACTTTTCAGGGTGGCAGCACGGTCGCGGGTGTCATGGCGCGTCAAAATTAGTCACGCTTTGATGTGTAAATAATTAATTAAGTATCTTGTGACAACTACATGTGGGTATAGACGATTTGTTATACAGTAAGTACAGAACTTTGTATGCAGTAAAATCCTAGAGGCTACTATCACTTTATAAACGAGACAAAGATGGCGGCGGTGGCGCCAGATTTCGAAATAACGCCTTGGGAAATAAATTCACGATTTGAGTTTAGATGAGCTAGAACCCTAACCCTAACCGTAACCCTAACGCCAAAAAGGGGCTTCAACGAACGACGGCTACCGTACCTCCACCCACTGCGTTATTGTTACTGCGGCGGAAAAGTCACTAAAATTCTGCCATTGAAAATTGTGATATTAATTTTAGTCTCTACGATAACTTAGTTTAGTCTCGTACGACGGCATGATTACTTCGATCTACAATATCTAACCTCTCACTCACCTCTATTTGAGGGACTGACTCTTCTGTTTGAACCAAAAACTGATCACTGATTATCCCACGACTCGTTCAACACGCGAGTCCGTACCGAAGACTCTATTTCAAATCACAACACACTACCAAGGAGCTTGCACACGCGCACTACAAGCACTACAGGGCGCGGCCATTTTGGAATAACTAAAAACCTGGATCGGAAAACCAGGTAACCCACAAATTCCACTTAAGAAATCAATACACAAAATCAAATAAGGGAAATGCCTAGCAGTAGTAAAGTGCAGATTACAAGGATGAGGAGAAAACAAATAAAAAGATAATTAAAATAGAATACGAATGGAAAATTACTCGGCCAGTTTCAGCTGACGCACCTAACAGGTCTAAATGCTGCGTGTTGCTATCCCCCGGGCGTGGAGGGACAGTCACATGATACAGTTAACGTATACTTTAAAAGTATAACTCATCCGGTAACACTAACTCCAACACCTCCAACGATAACCCTAACACTAAATATATATATCTCGGAGCGCTATATATATATAGGTTCTGTGATCCACAAAAATTAATCTATGGTGTGGGGAAAGATATCATGATGCAAAAACTCCCTAACTCTAAGTTCTAACCCTCACCCTAACCCTAACCTAATACTAATACTAATACTAATCTTACTATAAATTGGGGATTTTTTGTGTGTGTGCATGTGTGTGTGTGTGTGTGTGTGTGTGTGTGTGTGTCCAGCTATACGTTTCCGCACCGCTTAACGGATCCTGTCCAAACTTGGTCGGAACAATCTACAGATCATGACACGTTGCATGGGCTA
>NW_014577189.1:518459-526150 GCF_000485595.1 Priapulus caudatus | reverse complement strand
TACAAGATTCGGAGCACCGCTCACTATTCATTAGGAGCACCGATACAAGGATCACTGACCCAAAGGGGAAAGAAGCACCGGCCAATCAGAGCACCGACACTGGGAACACCGGCCCCGTAGGAGCACTGGGGGCATTCGACAGGAAGCAGACGAAGAGCACAGTGACTAGCTCACCCCGGGGAAGATAGAAGAAAGAAGATAGACGAACGACGACAGAAGAAAGAAGAGAGAGGAAAGAAGAATAAAGAGAGAAGGCAGAAGATAGAACAAACGAGAGAGGAGATAGAAGAAAGAAGATAGACGAACGACGACAGAAGAAAGAAGAGAGAGGAAAGAAGAATAAAGAGAGAAGGCAGAAGATAGAACAAACGAGAGAGGAGATAGAAGAAAGAAGATAGACGAACGACGACAGAAGAAAGAAGAGAGAGGAAAGAAGAATAAAGAGAGAAGGCAGAAGATAGAACAAACGAGAGAGGAGATAGAAGAAAGAAGATAGACGAACGACGACAGAAGAAAGAAGAGAGAGGAAAGAAGAATAAAGAGAGAAGGCAGAAGATAGAACAAACGAGAGAGGAGATAGAAGAAAGAAGACAGAAGACAGAAGATAGAAGAGAGAAGACAGAAGAAGAAAGATAGACGAAAGAAGATAGAAGATAGAAGACAGAAGACAGAAGAAAGAAGATAGAAAAAAGAAGATAGAAGAAGGAAGATAGAAGAAAGAAAATAGAAGAGAGAAGACAGAAGAAAGAAGATAGAAGAGAGAAGACAGAAGAAAGAAGATATAAGAAAGAAGACAGAAGAAGGAAGAGAGAAGAAAGAAGATAGAAGACAGAAGAAAGAAGAAAGAAGAAAGAAGAAAGAAGAACGAAGATAGAAGAGAGACGACAGAAGAAAGAAGAAGAAAGAACGAGAAGCGGCGCAAGAAGAACGAAGAGAGGAGGGAGGAGAACGCCGAGAGCCGACGACAGGTGCCGTTACCTCTTATTCTTACTCTAGGCGATCTCAATAGATACGTCGGGTTCGCGTTCACGCCGAAGCCCTATATTCTCGCAGGTAACAGTTCCCTGGCCTTATATTATGCCATAATATACTATAGTTACGACTAACAGTACGTCACGCAGTCAGAGCACTTATAACGCCTCGGTTAACCACAATATACGATACTGCATAACTGGAGTTGTAACCAGGAATGATGATATGAAGCCAAACTTGTGTTGTAACCGGAATAATCTTTAATAACTCATACAGTGTAGACACATCGCACCAGGAGACACAAAACCACGCACAAGCGCGTGGCACGCGCGTGCGCTTTCTCTTGCGACCAGAACCAGAATCCTTGACTCTTACATCTCTGTCATATATATTCCCCCGAAAACTCCTACAAACATCCTGCATGCACATGTACCCGTTCTCACAGACCGCGTCTTACCCCCATTTCACAATGACCCTAGAAACTGCCTAACCTAAAAACACGCTTATCCAATTCCCCCTAATACATCAATGTAGCCGCAACAAGATGCGCGACGCTGTGTCTAGATAGACTATTAATACAACAACCCCCGGTCCAGCCTCGCTGACTAATTCATGCAACATGTGCAAAACACATGTTACAGAGTGCATGTGTATGTGTTAAATAAAACCACCGGTTCCGTATACTTATAAACTTGCATTGTGTTTATTTGTCTCATTGTTGTGTCTCCTGTGGCCACGCAACACAGTCCCGCTTTGCCACCGGGAGCAAGAACTGATCCTGAAAAATAATCGTGCTTTCAAAACGAACATAATTCGCGTAGCGGTTACCCATAGCCTCTAGGGCCACTACAGAATTATTGGGGGCTTGTCCGGGATTTCTTTGCTTCTCTGTGTTTTAAAATTGCGGCTGTGGCAGGAGAACGAGACTTTGAGGCAATAACCGAATCACGTTTTTTACCCCGTCCCAGGTCATGTATGCTGTAGGCCTACGAGCGTTCCAGGGCCTACTCAAGCAGGGTTAGAATTAGGCCGTCAAGCAAAGGGCAGATCCCCTATACTTAGGAGGGCACCGAGCAGGCCGGATCTAGAGCATCAACTTTCCCCGGTTAAGAGCCCAGTTTAGACCCACGACCCTAAGCCTCGCCCTATGCACCCGAAACCCCGACCCTACCTCGATGAGGGAGTGGAAAACGCCCCAACCACAAAGCCACGGATGGTCCTCGGAGCAGGAAAGAGAAGACGAGCTCCAGATGACAGTGCACCTTGGAGAGGAAGCACCGGAAATCAATGAAGGCCCCAGCAGACAAACGGAGGGACAGGCCGCCAGGAGGCAGAGGACAAATAAGAAACCGAGCAGATTTAAGGAGAGTTTGAGTTCCGAGGAGTCGGAAGCCGAGGAGTGGTCAAGAATGGCTACGGCGGCCTCCGCCTGACATAGAACGATTCGAGCATCACTTGAGGAGAGCTGGAGATGACAGACCAGGAGTGGAGCACGTACGACCTGGACGGAGCCGAAATCAGCCTTCTACCACAGCAGAACGGAACAGTCTCTAGGAGCAGCAGAGACAAGAACTTCGGGCAGAAGAACGTCCCACCGATTCGAGTTCACAAAGTCAATGGAGACCGGAATCCCGAGCCAGACCCACTCGAGATAGGGAGTACAGCCAGACCGAACATACGGCCTCACGCTCACCTGGTACGGAAGAAAAAAACACCAACATTTGGGAAAGGAGATGGGACCACCTTGAAGCGGTTCATCATCAAATTTGAGATGACTGCGCAGCCTTCAACCACTGGCCAGTTCACACCTGGGCAGTCCAGCTTGGTCTATGCCTTGACGGTGAAGCCCTGGAGGCCATGATTAAACTTCCTAGGGCACAGCGAGAGGACTACGACCGCCTGGTTGCCGCACTACAGCGCATATTTGATCCAGCGGAACGCATACATGTGCATCGCAGTGAACAATGGCACCAAAACAGACGAGCCGGAGAAACGCCCGAGGAGTACGGAGCTGCCTTGAGGCAACTTTTTAGCAGAATTTACCCAGGAATGGTGGGGCACCAGTTCGAGGAGATCCTAATCGACAAATACTTGGGAGGCCTGGGAGATGTCGAAACTCAGCGCTATGCACTTCTACAGGAACCAGGAACTCTCCACGAAGCTATCACCAAAGTATCTCAATATGAAGCCGTAACCAAAGAGACTGTAACAAGCCGAAAACCTTCACCAGGGCGGGTTAGTACCATCCGCGCAGCAAATCCACAAGGAGACAGCAGTCCTGACCCCCTAACCCAACTGCGGAAAGAAGTACGGAATTTGATCCAGGAAATCGCGAGGATGAAGCGGGAGACTGGGGCCAGAAATGGCAACCCCCCTCCCACTCACTGGAATCATCTCCCCATTTAATCCCCGTGAAAATTCAATATCCCAACTCGCAATCGGTCTATTCTAATTTTGAATGAAGCAAGGATTTAACTCTCGTGAGCAGTGATAACACGTGATTTGGGGATTTTGAAATAAATTCGTACCGGGGAATGCGTCCAAAATTAACCGTCCGAGTTTCAGTAAAATAATGTCATTCCTGGAACAAGTTACAGACATTATACAGTAGATGCATGTCACTTTCTATTTGTGTAATAATGCATCAGGAGAGTGTGAATAGCTATGACTGATTGCTCAGTCTAGATAAATGCTCAGTATTTATTCTGTAAAATATAAAATTTCCCCCCATTTTCCTCCTGAAAGTAGGGGGGATGATTGTACACGCCATCTCCCACCTCAATAAGTGGGGGATATATCCCCCCTCGCTATCTACGCCCCTGGGTACAGGCCCTGGCATGTAGGGTGCAAAAGTCCTACTTCATCCCTTCCCGTCCTTCCCCTTGCTTCCATGCAGTGTCCCTTGCTCAGCCTCCCTCTTCGTGTACCGCCCCTCAGCTATATTCCCTGCCGTTTTCTTCAGGACCCACCCCTCTCTCTCTTTCTCAGCAATATATATTATTCAGTTTTCTTCCGTATAAACGTCCCTACGGTTATTTCGTAATGCGCGAATGGAACGGTGCTCACGATTGCACAATATCTCTCGAGAATAACAATATTTTGCAAAAATTTTGCATTTAAAATGAAGAGGAGTTATCATAGCATAAATTTATATAATAACATTTCACCAGTAGACCTCACTTAAGAAATAGGAAAAAGACCTTGCATGTATAAGGTACCCGCTGCCTATATCAGTTAGTACACAATCTGGCTATGATAGTGCGTCAGCGCATGAGCAATATCTCGCCAGAAAAGTTATACTTTGTGATGAATATGCATTTAATATGCTTAGGGGTATTTCAACATAGATTATTTTATGCAATACATTGTTATTTGCAGACCTGTGCTTATAATTAGGAAAGCGCCCTGGTCTGTAGAGTGCAAAACTCCAACTTCCTCCCCTTCCGTCCTTCCCCTTGCCTCCCTTGTGCCTCGCTCAGCCTCCTTCTTCTTCTACCGCCCACCGCCATCTATTTTCCCTGCCGCCTTTCCGCAGTCTCCCAACCCTCTCTTCCTCAGCAAGCTATATTATACAGTTTTCTTCGGTCCGTAATGCA
Organism: Priapulus caudatus; assembly: GCF_000485595.1. Taxonomy (NCBI): domain Eukaryota; kingdom Metazoa; phylum Priapulida; class Priapulimorpha; order Priapulimorphida; family Priapulidae; genus Priapulus; species Priapulus caudatus. The sequence goes on along the minus strand of NW_014577189.1, from coordinate 521,582 downwards.
CGCCTGAAGCGGTGTTCGCGAATGGGAAATATCTCCCAAGAAGAATAATAGTTTGCAAAATTTATGCATTTAAAATCAATAGGAGTTATCCTAGCTAGATTTATATGATAGCATTCAATCAGTAGACCTCACTTGAGAAATAGGAAAAAGACCTTTCTTGTAAGGTGTCCGCTGCATATATCAGTTAGTGCACAATCTGGCTACGATAGTGTGTTAGCACATGCGCAATATCTCACCAGAGAAATTATTTTTTGCAATGCATATGCATTTTATATGGTTAGGGGGTATCGCAGCAAGGATTTATGTAATAAATTGTTATCAGTAGACCTGTGTTTAGAATTAGGAGAGCGTCCTAGCCTGTAGGGTGCAAAACTCCTACTTCATCCCCCCGTCCCACTTCCCTACCGCCTTTCCTCACTCAACCACACCTCTCTCCCGCAGCAAGCATGTACATGCGCAATAACTCACCACAGCTGTAGTTAAATTTCGTGATGAATATGCATTTAATAATAATGCATTTAATATTCTTAATACACTCCCGAGTAGTGTAGTAGGACTAATCTCAATCCGAATGTCCTGCTTCAATAATTATAAGGGGACAAAGAATTCAAATCGTACGACAGCTTATAGAGTCACATATCTGTTATTTTCAGTAATTTATTTACAGTAGAACCAAAATATGTGATTGAATTGTACATTAGTAAATGTAAGAATGACGCGATAGAAAGGCAAATATGATAACCTTGTAGCTTCACTGCGATTAATAACGCGAAACGAGATGTGCACAACAACAGTACAAGATGGCACCATTGATGGCACCCATGCAGACGTGAGCATCGTATTTACATATCGGACTGTTACTTTCTTGCGCTCTGATTCAGATCCAAATAATAATATCCTTAACGCACACATGATCGTTTAAAAATTGCAGCATTATAGAGTATATACTCTATAATATCATGTATATTAATCTGTATAGATAGCATCACACCCCTCCGTGGATCTGCTTTCCAACGTGGCTCATAGTCTGGACTCATTGCCAAGATCTATATTGTTTACACATGAGGTTTCTACAACTGCTCTCATCCCACCATCAGTAATAACGTATAAGAAAGATTCGCTCTGATGTCTCGAATTCTAAAAATTAGTCACATAATTAATGAATAACTATTATCATGATCTGCTAATCATCTTCGAGCGTTAGTCAATATCACATTTGTTACTATCGTTAGACATTTGCAATGTTCGTAGTTCATTCTAAAAGTTCATGATAAGTCCGAGGTTTGTCCTTCATCGTTCATCGTTGGCTTTATCTAATCATACCAGCTAAACGTTATCGGCATTGAAGTGGGCGTCCACGGTCGCCTGTGATTCGAGGGATTCTCTTCCTCGCACCTGGTGTTCTGAACATGAATGGATTACATAACCATCTTATAATACAGGTCGACATCAGAGAAAATTAGTGTACCGCGTTGAATTCGTACAAAAAAGTGAAACTCAAAAACGGCAATAAAAAGCAATGCATGTGTATTTGTAATTACTTTATTAGGTGTTAACTTTTTAATTCATAGCTGATTTGCTAATGTCTTCGCAAGTACAACTTACCAAAGAAACGAGAAGAAAAAGGGTTGTACGTGTTTGTCATAAATCTCAAACCACTTTTCAAGATGCGGCATAACCTGTCCACCTCCCATGCACAAAACCTGCGAACGTTTCATTACATAGCATTAATATCTGTTCGCGGTATTAGTCGGGGTTATAGCCATAGTTGTGGTTGTGACGATGATGAGGACGCCGATTAAAACAACGATGAGACATAAAATTTCGCAGGTATTCGACGGTGCACGTTTCATATGAACTGAAAGCCTCACGTATTTCTTTAAGCGACTCGCTAATAGTAGAAGAAACGGACTATACAACTCATTTGCGCAAACTGCTAGCATCCACGGCTAGTTTTCAGAAAACCAGGAGACCCGTATGTCTGGAGACAGCGTGTTAGCGCTGAAATTCATGTAGATGTTATATTCAAGTTAATTACACATTTCTATAACAATCCAAGTCACATTTCTTCGCTCCTTATGCGCGCACTTGGATAGCAAATTTTATGCCGGATATAGCCATATGAGCTATAGAGACAACACAATCAAACATTTTGCACTCGGGACATTTTTCCGTTTTTATCGAAAAAGAGGTTACGTGCGCCAAAATACCCGAAAGAACCATTTAATGCGTAGAAACGAACCGGGGCAACGCCGGGTACCCCACTAATTATAATTATATCAATGTCACACTATTAAAAAACATTAACATGCTCGCGAAAATAATGGCAGAAACCGACTTACTCTCCTCCTGGAGGAACGTAGGCAAACGCACTGTTGACTTCGGAGCAGTAGGACGGTGGCAGCTCGTGCCATCTCTTAAAGTGACGATTGAGGATTTGGTCGGCAAAACCTGAACACGACCCACACGTCTTATAACATCCAGAAATATTAGATCGTAACAACAACAACAACAACACCTACCTAAATACATGCGGTGTTAATCGTATATGTGCGCAGTTCATTGAGCGCGTTCAGCATGTAAAGGTGGATAGCACAACGTTACTCCTTCATCTAGCTACAGATTCACTTAGCGTAATGACGGTATGCTATAGCAAACATCGAGCATATTGGTTCTCGTTGGCATTTCATATATTCAATATGTCAAGTAAGTTATTGCCGTAGAAAAGACACTATAGAATTTGCCGCGTTTCGAGCTTGAGCTCAGATTCCGCTATCGCTCTCTCTCTCTCTCTCCACGAAGAATTAGTCACTTACTGCTAAAGTCGAACGAATCTTCAGAACTTCCGGCCAATTTCTGTAGCTTTTTGAAAGGGTTATGAGCGGCCGTCGGTTCTATGACCATGACGCTGCTGTGGAACGTCTGAGGCCGGCGATGGTAGGCCACAGCGAAGAGTTGAGGTTCGCCGAACAGATGGTCGATGTTGTGGTGTACCAGGCTGTGAGAGAATGAAATGTCGCATCTTCATCCAGGTAATCTACACATTATTACACGACACAGGCAACCGTGTCTATAGTGTGCAGGGAATGAGTATGTAGTTTGGAATGACATACATGATCGCAT
>NW_014577189.1:506971-518225 GCF_000485595.1 Priapulus caudatus | reverse complement strand
TGTCAGAGAATGGGTAAGAAAGACAGAGCGAGAGAGAGAGAGAGAGAGAGAGAGAGAGAGAGAGAGAGAGAGAAAGAGAGACGAGAGAGGGCACGAAAGAGACCAAAATGCCATCAGGTATGAGGAGCCAGGAGAAAGAACGACTCAATGAAACGTGGAACAATATTATTGACTCTCTAAGGGCACTTACCTTCACTAGACCATTAACGTCCGTGTCGGTGGTGACCTCCTCCTGAGTCTCTCCCACCGTAACGGTGGTATCCTCCGTCTGAGTCCCTCCCTCCGTAACGGTGGTAACCTCCGTCTGAGTCTCTCCCTCCGTAACGGTGGTAACCTCCGTCTGAGTCTCTCCCTCCGTAACGGTGGTGACCTCCGTCTGAGCCTCGCCGTCAGCCGTTGTTATCTCCGTCTGTGCTGGTTACGCTAGCCCTGCCTACAATGATGCTAGCCATGTATTGGAGCATGCTGCGCGTGCAAACGGTAGCGATACGAAACGTCACCTGTGCTGCACCGTTAAACAGCCCGGCAATAGGGTTGCCTTCCCCCGCCGACATTCGCGCCAACAGGCCGTAGTCACGATTCCTATCTGCATGGCCTCTAGAAAGATTACTGCAAATTAATTACTACTGGTTTAGCTGTTGTTCCTTACACACGGAACACCTGCACGCGCGCACGCACGCACGCACGCACACACACAAACACGCACACACACAAATCTTCTAATATTNTTATTGTATGGTAGTATTGCTTATATATGTTGTTTATTCTGTTGTTTTTTCTGTGTATTAGTTAGATATTCTCATTTTCTTTGTAATAATAATATCAAATTTTTAATTTATGAAACTACATATATGGGTGGGGTTAGTGCCCCGTCACATCTCTATTAGCGTATGCTCTGAACTATATGATTTTGCGTGATAATAAATATTTTTTTATAGCTCTACCTAATATCTACAACCCAATATTTTCAATACTAATTTTGGTGTCATTTCATGCCTTATTTTCTAACCTATGGTTTGTCTGTGTTATGTTTTTGCGTTGTGGGTTTGCGTGTGAGTTTTCGTATTGGGTTTGGCTGTGTGGGTGTGTTGCGCCTTATGTGATACTTATGATCCCTTCCTCATTAGTCTGCGATTTCACGCTGTTCTGTTTACGATGTTGCGTGTGTGATTTGCTGTGCAGTAACTTACGAGATTGTCGTTTTTTGAGTGTGCGTTCATATACTTACTAGTTGGTCGTTTGTGTATTTACCCTTCGTGCTGTTTGCTTGTTGTCTATATTGTCGAATTATTCTTGGTTCATCGTTCTGTTAAAACTCTCTTTAATTATAAATTAATCCTGTTAATAATTTATAAAATCCTCGTCCATTAACGTATAATTTACTTTTGCAGTGTCTGGAGTACTTTGTTAACCAGCTCAGGTGCCTTGCAAATGTTGTGTGACTGCCATGTCTTTCCCAGGCCTATGGGTTTTCGCAGGGCATACCTGTTACTTTGTGTTTTGCTTGGTGTATGCGAGACCAACTACTCCCGTATGCAGCTTTCATTCGTACCTTCTCGGTGGTACATTCCTCATTGAATGTTTCTTTGATTTGCACCTTGGTCCTTCGTTCCGTGATGCTCCACCAGTATTTAAGTCTTGTTCGTAGAGACATAAGTCTAGCGCCTGCTTTAAATTTCTATTGTGTTTCTAATCCCACACTTTCTTTCTTCTCTTCTTTCTTCTTCTTCTTATTCTTCTTTCTTCTTCTTCTTTCTTCTCTTTTCTTCTTTCTTTTCTTCTTACTCTCTCTTCTTCTTCTTTCTTCTCCCCTCTTCTTTCTATCTATTCGTTATTTGTGCTGGATGTTGTCTATAATTCGATTCTCATGATTTATAACTTTTTTTTTTTTTGTGATATTTCTTTTGTTTTTGTTCATTTATTATTTTTATTATTATTTTTTTATTTTTTACCCTTTTTTAGTGTGTTGTTTCATAGAGGTATTTGTTGTGCTTCTCATGTTGTCACCTTTCCGGATTGTTTCGACCAACACTGACACCTGTGCTCTAGAAAAGTTTCCAATTTATTTTATTTACTCTTATTTTTCTTTCAACATCCATTGTATGTTAGCTATATTTCTTAATCTACTCACTCACACTCGTCAACATATGGTTTGTGATTACGCTGTGTATGATCGCTTATTTTTAATTATGTTTGGTGTGTTGGTTAACGGTTTCTATTCATTTCTACTGTCAACTTTGATTGTATTTTCTGCATCAGTTGTCACGTCAACACGCCTCGCTTTAACATTGATCGTTCTAATGTTATCATATATATTTTTTTTTCAGTTATCGCTAGCTGCCCCGCTCTAATTTACTAATCGCTAACATTGTAGTGTTGTTTCCCTATCTGTCTATCCTTTAAATTTGCCAATAACCATTTTTCAATTATTTTCGGTAGCCTTTTTTGTCGATTTTCACTTTATTTCTTTGCGTTCTATAACTTTATGTATTTTTGTCGTTTATCCTGTTGCCTATTTTTCGTTTTGTTTGGCGAGATCGTGTTTTTCTCTGTTGCGTGTTAGTCGTACCTGTTTGCGTTCCTGGTGCTGTATATAAGTTTGATTCGTTTCAGGCTTATTTTCTCTTTCCAGAGAATTATTTTGTATATCAGTTCAAAATTTTTTCTGTAACTTATATGGCCCCGTTTCACATCTCATATGGCGTTTATTGCTTGAAAACTCTCTTATGTAGTTGCGTGTATTTGAAAAATATTTTTTATACTTCACAAACTGTCTAACTCTTTCTCCAAATCAACAATTTTTGTCAAATTTTTTAGTGCCTATTCTAACTCCTATTGGGTTTCGTGTGGGTTTGGGCGTTGTGGTTTGCTGTGTTGGTTGCGTGTTGAGTTGTGCGACTCTTTTTGTGTTAACTTATTGTGATTCTTCTCTCAATATCTGCTTGATCACCTGCGTGCATATTTTGCTGTTTGTTGAGTTTGCTGTGTTTCAAATTTCTCTTACTGATGATTGCGTTTTGATTTGTTCTTTCAAAATTTAACTACATATGTTGGCTGTTTCTATATAACTTTGATCAAGTTTTGCGTGTTGACCTTTCGTTGCTAGTTTTGTCGTGCTATATTGCGATATATCTGTCATCGTTGTTTATAAAACTGTTAAAACGTGTAACTGCCAGGCCTCAGTCCATGGGTCCTTAGGGGTTAACCTGTATTTTTTGGTGTTTTTTGCTTGTGGTTGTCTTTTTTTTTGCGAGGACTGCAAACTTCTCTCCGTATTGGCAGCTCATCGTACTCATCTCGGCCTATCCTTCATTGAAGTTCTTTGAATCAGCTTGGTCCGTTCCTCTGCGGAGCTTCTCATTTCCATATGTTCTTGTCGTATGAGACTTTAAAATGTCATATTGGCCCTGCTAATTTCTATTGTCGTCTATACCCATCTATCTCTTTTCTTTCTTCTTCTTTCTCTTCTTTTCTTCTTTTCTTTATTCTTCTTCTTTCTTCTTCTTTCTTCTTCTTCTTTCTTCTCTCCTCTCCTTCTGTTTTTATTCTATTCTTGTAATGTTTTGTTATGGAGTGCTAAATTGACCAGGATTTTTTAAACTAATCTCCAATACACAGCTAATACGTAGTTTAGCTTCCTATGTTGTTTCACCTTTCGGAGTGTCATCCAAACAACTTGACCACCTTGTTGATTCTAATATAAAATGGCTTCAACTATTATCCTCTATTTCTTTTCACACTCTGTTTATCGTTCAACTAACACGAAACTTCACACGCAACTAATTAGGTGTGTATACGCTGGGTATATACTCACAATATGGTTTGGGGGTTACTGTCTACACACTGCTATATTCTATGGTATTCGCAATCAGTCACGGTCGACATCGATTTCGCATCATTTGTGATTCGGATACATTTGTACGCTTAACACATTTCGCATATTCATTGTACGTTCTAACCTTAATTATACCTTTGGCCAATACCTTCTATAATGTTGGACCTGCGATCTGAGTTGCGATCGTTGTTGGCGTTATCGTGTTCCGTTCGTAGCGTACTCTGTTGCGTCCTGTTTCGTATTAAATTTTGATCGCATTGTTGCATTCTCTGCATTAGTATTTTGAATGCAGTTCATAGAATTTCTGTGAACTCTACTCTGGCGTGTTGTCCTGCTGACACTTTTTTTTTCTCTCTCTTTTTTGTTCTTTCTTTTTTTTTCTTTTTTTTTTTTTTTGTCGTTGTGCTTGTTTGGCGTACTTCAAAACGCTATAATAATCTATTTTAGTTGCGTGTGTAAGTTGCGTTTTTCGTAACTTATGCCCACTATTTTTGTATTTCGCAACTTATTACGCAACTTGGTGATCGTGCTATGCGTGTACTGGCATTCTACCTGTTCGTGTGTTCTTGTGTGATTCTTACCTGCGTGCTTTGTTTGTGTCGTGTTACCTTCAAAACCTATTTTAATATACCTATTAGTATGCGTGTAAGGTTTGGTCGTTTCTGTGACTTATTTCCATTCTTTATTTTTTTTTATTTCGCTAATCCTATCGCAAGCTGGTTGGATTCGCTATTGTGTGTTAACGCACCTTTAATAGTGCGGTTTCTATAATTTTGGATATTATTTATCGAATTATGCTCAGGTTCAAATCTATAATTTATTGTATATTTTTTTTTTTTTTTTTTTTTTGTTAGGAAGTGCTTGAGCAATCTACATTAAGTCTAATTCTTGTTTGATTGTTAACTTACTAGAATTTATTTGTTTTATTTTAAATTTATCAATACATTGTTTATTTTAAATTATATAAATACATTAAGTAATTAATATTATTTATTTTAATTATTCATTTTATTATAATCATTATTATATTATATCCTATTATTAATTATGAGTTAAATTAAATTATTCATTAATTATATTCATTTCTTTATATCATATTATAATATATTAATTATAAATAAGTAATAAATTATACATTATTTTTTTTTATTTTTCTAAATAAAATATTCCATCTCAATTCCATAATTATAATTATAATATTAAAATTTCTTTAATATTGTTATTTTCTTCTTTTTTAAGTGTTCTATGGTTTACAGTTTCGCATCCTGATTGCTTTTTGCTGCTTGTATGCCTTGATGGCGTGATTTTTTGTTGCAAATTTGAGCATCCAATGTTATTACCTGCGCTATATATATGTTCCGCCGTTCGTATTATCTTTTCTTTTTTTTCTTTTTCGTTTTTTTTACTTTTACTTTTACCGCTACAGGCCAACGAGCTTGCAGATAAACATTTTCTCGCGTGTTTCTTATTTCACCGTCGTTTTTTCTTCACCACTGGTAAACAGTAAGTAATCCGTTGCCATGTGGTGGGGGAATGGTGACGTCATTTCGTTTGATTGTAGCGCTCATCACTGCGTAAGGCGTGTTCGGTGGATGAATAGAGGCACAATTATGCGCCTACGTGCCTGTTTTGAACGTTTTTGTTTATGCGTTCTAAACGTGACTATTTAATATTACAAAATACATTACTGGAATAAAGATAATAATTAATTGTTTTATTTAATCTGCATGTATATTGATTTACACGTTACGCGTCCCCTCCTATTTAAACCCCCTTTATTATTATTTATATATTTATTATTATTATTATTTATATTTATCTATTTATACTATTTTATATTTATATATATTTTATTTATATTTAGGCATGTTTTATTTTCTCGCAAAATTTATCAATTTTAGTGTTTGCTAATCTGTCCTTAATAGTTGTGGCAAGCCATAGGTTCACCGTTATACTTGTATCAATTTTTTAACGTATACCGCGTTAAATCGCCGGTGTCTGTCGGAGGCAGTATTTAGGCTTACATTCGAATATCGCTTTTACGGATTAACTACCAATATTATTGTATATCTGTATCTCTTTTTATTGTTTTGTTTTTTATATATTTTTAATGCTTATTAAATAAACTGTCGAGCTATTTAATTGTAGTGTTTTCTTTTTTATATTTTTTTCATACTATCCAGTTTGCTAACAGTTAATTTTATAATATATTATTTTATTTGTTTTTTTTATTATTATTAATTTGTGGTGTTGTGGTTTTTGTGGTTGTGGTTGGTTTTTTTGTTTTGGTTGTGTTGTTGGTTTTTGGTTTTTTGTGGTTGTTTTTTGTTTTTTTTATGGTGTCAAATAATTTCCAGAATCTAAAATTCTGTATTTTCTATTGGCGCCTTACAGATCGGCATTGTCAATTTAGTACGAATGTAAAAAATTCCACTGATGTTTCCATGAAATAATGTACATGTCACCATTTTTTTCTACTTTGAACATTAAATTACACATTTAATATTTATTTGAACGTGTACACATGTAAAAAATAACGTTGCCACAACGTTGTATCACAACGTTTTCACAACGAAAGTAAAACGTTGTGACAGCGTTGCCACAACGTTATATGGTTAGCTGGGTTATATGCAATATTTCCGGCACTAGTGAATCCAACGTTATATTCTATCGTTCTGTACGCGAAAATATTCGCATAATTATATTATTTAATCACATAGGCCTAAATTTACTTGATGTTCGTGAAGGCATACAGAGAGGAACAACCTACATAATGCACCTGAAATGAATAGCTGTTGGTAACTTCACAGTTTATTAACGTCAGGTCTTCTGTCACACATTTACAAATCTTATTAGGATATACGTACCAGGACCTCTATAATTATCACTACATACTCACTATTATACATGAGACGATGCCATTATTAAGTCCTCCATCGGAATCTATACATACAATTGAGATTTATAAGCGGGAATTAATTATCTTGACGATCACCTTCGTTCATGATACCATAAAAGTTAGATAACTTAGCCAAAGAACTGGGTTAATAAACAACGTTTCTCCTTTTTATAGAGGTTATAGCGTCTCTCATGAGAAGTAGAATATCGTATCAAACCAAATATTTACATAGAAGATTTTATTAAAATTGTGCGCCTTTAGAAAACACATACTCCGCAGTAATACGAACATGTCGATCCCTACGACTTAATGTATAAATTATAGATTATTTTGTTATAAATTATTAATTATTATGAACTATATTTTATAATTATTATTAATGTAGTTATCGTTATTATTATATTATATATACCGCGGTTCGAAGGACATTAGACCTGCGCCTATCTTGGTCTGTATCTCATTTCTCTCCCTCTTTCTTTCTTCATTTCTTTCCTTGTATCCGCCTCTTCTTCTTATAATATATTTATATATACTTTGCTTTTTCGTTCTCACTCGAACTATCTATATATATATGTACTCTCTCCTTTACGTCATACAATGAAATAACTTTTTCCACGTGATATTTGATGATCCCCAGAACGACTAGTTTGCGAATCGCACCAACACGCGCGGTGTGCTGCCGGACAGCCTTCGCCATAGGGTAAGTATCACTATTAGATATGCCTGCATTAAATTTGTTATATATGGCTTCAATGCGTAGTTAATTAATAATAGACGATTTGGCAGTACAGTAATAAAGCGTCGCGGATTATCAGTCAAACTGTGACTTGGACAGTTGACGCGCATCAACTGTCATTTTGTCGACGTGTTGTGCAATGATACAATCACTAATTGGTGGGTGACAGTTTGAAATATTTAGATTAATTTATTTTGTCGCAGACTTAGAAATATTCCATCAGTGTTAGCATGACTGCGGTGTGTACCGTATAATACCGTGTATATACGGTGCAGCTGTGTGTATTATAAGAGACATTTACGCGGACGCAAGTACATATACTGGATGGTGTGAATATATTTCTTTTTAAAGTCCAAAATAAAATCGACTAGTCAATTTCTCTAGCGGGAAAGTCTGTTATTTGATGTGAAAACGCTCTTTCTGAAATTCTATATAATATAGCATGATTTTTTGAGCAACCTCGTATTATATGTAGCCTACAGAAAAGCAGCAGTATGTGCATTCGAACTAATGCGTATATAATAGAGTAATCTCCATTAATAATTAAATACATTATCAATAAAATTCGTTTGCTGTCAAAATTTGCTTTAAGAGCCGGACACACTAGGCGATTAAATCGGGCGACGAAATCGCCGTGAAATTGCCTCGTGTGTCCACTCAATCGCCGCCGATTTAGTCGCCCGATTTTGTCGCCCGATTTAATCGCATAGATCAAAACGTTTTGATATTATCGGGCGATTTAGTCGCCCGATTTTGTCGCCCGATTGTACAATTCATCAGCCAATCAGAGTTGTTCAATGATACTGACGTAATAGCGATGTTTCATGTTTAGTATGTCATGTCATGTAATAACGATGCACGCACGCACGCACGCATGTGTACGTGCACACGCACGCACACACTCATGCACGCACGTGTACGTGCACACGCACGCACGCACGCATATACGCACGTGTACGTGTACACGCACGCACGCACGCACGTCTACGTGCACATGCATGCATGCACGCACGCACGCACGCACACACGCACGCAGGCACGTGTACGTTCACACGCACGCACGCACGCACGCACGCACGCACGCATGTACGCACGTGTAAGTGCACACGCACGCACGAACGCACGTGTACGTACACACGTACGCACGCACGCATGTGTACTTGCACACGCACGCACGCGCGCACGTGTACGTACACACGCACGCACGCACGTACGCACGTGTACGTGCACACGCACATGCACGCCCGTGTACGCACGCACGCACGCACGTATACGTGCACACGCACACACGCACGCACACACGCACGCATGCACGTTTACATACACACGCACGCACGCATGAATGCATGCAGGTGTAAGTGCACACGCACGCACGCACGCACGTCTACGTGCACATGCATGCACGACTAGGCGATTTCACCGGCGATTTAATCGCCCGATTTAGTCGCCAGATTTAGTCGCCTAGTGTGCCCACTCGACTCGCGCGATAGAATCGGGCGATTTAATCGCCTAGTGTGTCCGGCCCTTTAGAGAATAAGTATTTTAGAGAGAGTAAGAATTTTAGATCGGATTACAATGCACATCTCTCGCGGGCATGCCCCCAGTACATCTTAACCGGAAACTCTTTCCTACACCTTTATTTCGTAACCGCGCTACCAAACGTTCAAGATACTTGCAGTTATATTTTCTATACTTTGAAGGGTAGGCCCCTACATCGTTTAGCCGCGTTGGGGGTTGGTGGAAGAGCCGTTGGGGTGATACATGCCGTCGACTACGACTATATATAAGGACAATGCCAAAGCATATTTCTTCTATAAGTTCTATGATTAATATATAATAATCTCATATATGTCAATTACTCTATTGGCTTCCTCTGTGGACAGTTGCAAAACTCTGTCATATGACACTGACAGACCTTTCTCAAAGAGATTATCAATGAGATCACGTTTACGAGTTCTGTTGTGAATGAGTAGGCCAAGATACAATGGGAGAACAGTCTCATGGTCAGAGTTGTGCCGTACTGCTACAGAATCTCTCCTACCTCGTTTGACAGCATTGAAGAGTAGTAACTGTGTGATGGACGAGGCAGCTGTGCTTATAACATTGTCATCAATACGTTGTCTCGCACTTGAGCCCCCTAGAATCATCCCGACCAGAGCACATAGAGAAGGTGGTAGATTGTCATATTGTTCATCACATAAGGAACCATTGAAGTGGTAATTTTTCTCAAACATTTCTTTGCGAACCAACTTTGCTACCCTCATCAACATGACAGCTTCGTCATCTGGATCGAAGTTGCATGCATCTAGCAAAGCATTACCAACATCTTCCTTGAATGACAATACTGTGCCAGACTTGCTGTTATGAGCTTCGAGAGCTGGAATGTGTTGTTGGAGTTTCTGTGCAAGTCTGGTGGAATGGATGCGTCCAGTTGGGTCACCACCTAATTTTTGTAGGTGCTCACAATACAATTCCTTGAGATCAGAGAGTTTGAAAGCATGATTTAGGTCTCCACCCGATTGGCCATATTCTTCAATATAAGATACCACCTCAGCAAGTGCAAGTGACTGTGGGTTAATTTGGCAATACTTCTCAGTTGAACGTCTTTGTTGAGATCTACGTTTGTTATAGAATGATGTCAAGCACTTCAAGTGATATACAGCATCGATAGCGATCATATCTCCAACTGATAATTTGGCCAACAGCTTGGTATCTACGAGCTCCGTAGCGATTTGCCTGACACGGGTATCAAGGGCTATCGTCTCGGATTTGTGAAGGTCTCCTGTGGTGTCATCACAGAAAAAACAAGCTGGTTCATTTCCCTTTTCTGTTTCCATAGAACATGATGGATTGCTTGCACTGTGAAGGTGCTGTTTAAGTGGTGAGTGAGCTAATTCCTGAGAAGCATTTTCTTGTCGCTTCCTGGCTCTTTCTACTTGTGTTGCATTGCAAAGTACGTAGCAAGTTTTATGCCACTTAGCTCTATGGGTTACAAGCGTTTCTTCCATGCCGTCACCATCATTGAGGCTTGATACATTAATATTCAATGGCACACTGTTTAGTTCATGAAGGGAAGATACACTTTTGGCCAATGATGCATATCCTGTTGCCGATGGATTTATGAGAGTTCCACCACGTTCTTGACACAGAACACAAATGTCCCAGTTTGTCGGCTGGACTGGTGCTGGGAATGCCTGAGGTAGCTCCAAGAAACGGTATTGCTAGGGTTAGAATACGTATATTGACGTCAGTCACACAGCCTGGTCGGATTAGCCTGAGGAGCCAATCTAAGTTTTTTTGACATGGTGATGACCGTCACTGCCTGGACATAATCAGTTTCTGAATAACACACAAAAAAGACAAGTTGTTGAATGTACATCATTGATATATGCAGTTTCGGATCCGGCCGTTTCCGGAGCTAGTCTAGAAGACATGACCCATTGTGTATTGTATTGTAGACATGAAGTATTGTGGGATATAGGACATGTCTTCTAGCCTAGGGCCGTGTTCACAGGCACTTGAAGCGTTTCAACTGTAAACACATGCCGCCGCCATTGCGCGCACACTGATATATTTATGTATCAGTGTGCGCGCAATGGCGGCGGCGTGTGTTTACAGTTGAAACGCTTCAAGTGCCTGTGCTATAATGGATGTCTGTCTGACAGTAACATATTCCAAACACGTTGGTAACCGTAACGTAGGCCTACCTATTTATTCCGACCTAGCGGTTACAGCCCTATAGACCGAAGGTCCGATAGACCGAAGGTCCGATAGACCGAAGGTC
>NW_014577189.1:505388-506961 GCF_000485595.1 Priapulus caudatus | reverse complement strand
ACTGATATATTTATGTATCAGTGTGCGCGCAATGGCGGCGGCGTGTGGTTACAGTTGAAACGCTTCAAGTGCCTGTGGCCGTGTTCCCCCTGCATTGACACGAGCGAGGTGGGCCGCCTCGCTCAAATTCTTACTTACGTCCGCTAAGCGTTACCATACTGTCAACACGTGAATCTTGGCAAGGCCTATAGATATACACGGGTTAGGAAGATGATTGGTCACGTACTTAAGCGCCACAGGCGCCATGTTGACTCCAGCAGCGAATTAAGGGCGCTATACCTATGCATAATTACGCATGGGTGTTCGTTTGTATTCTACACCAGGAAAGTGCTTTCGATGAAATAAAATCGTATTAAGTGTTAAGCTTTATTAACGCAAATGAGAGCATATAAAAATAATGAACTAATAATGTTTTTTTCAATCATTTAGAATTTTCAACTTTTTGGCAGGAAGCTATACTTTATGATATTTGACATGTGTTTTATTGCATTCGTTGACTTCAAAAACATAGGTATAGACACCAAGATCATGGTAATCGGGGCACTTACAGCTGATTTATAGGCAAAAACATGTTTTCTGGCGGCCATTTTTTATTTTTTATTTTTTGGCGGGAAACGTTGGAGTGACATCGAGTTTCCCGCAATTTTTGAATTCAGCATGCTCAAAACCCCCCTAGGGCAAATTTTCATGCTTCTTTCCAGATGTGCACACTTCAAGTAAAAAATGTTACATATCTGCCCCACTATAATAATCTGTGATAATTTACTACTACTATTACTGCTACAACTGCTACTTTTACGACGACTACTACCATTTACAATTACTACCTGCAAGGCTGCAACTGTCATAATTTCTCAACAAGACCAATTTTACTTCTCATCCTTTGTTAGACCGAAAATAACGCACCTAACTTGCGCATACAATGCATTTCCAGATTTTTTTAAAACTAGAGACAAAATAGTAACCGTTTTTCGGCTCTGCACTATTTCGTCACTGGAGAAGGCTTTCTTTCTAATGTTTTCGGTAAAATTCGGCAATAGAGTGCACTAGATTGTATTATACACGCAAGGTAGATGCATCCTTGACGTCTAGAAAGCATAAGTGAGATGGGTATTGTTGTGTAATTGCGCCTTTCCGTCGTCGCGTAGTCCTCGTGATCGGCACACCGTTTTCGCGTTTGAAACGGGATCCGACTACTTGCTAGAAATGCGAATCATTTAGCTGACACAAGTCTCGAGCAGAGTTTAGACATTGAATCTGTGGTTATTTAGCATGAATAAAGTGCATGTTGTGAATGCGACAAAGCTCTCCGAGCACTTTTGTTTAATTTCTGCCCGATGCTATTTCAGTCCTACTGCCTGACGCTCCCTACTGTTGTACAAAGCCTATAGATAAACATAGCATATGTCAGTACTCTCTACAGGATATGGATGAGGTGCCGATGGCTGGGTTTCCTGCCTGTTAAAGGTAATATAATTGACTGATAGAAGAACATGCAGGTAATAGACTAAAAAGTAGTAAAATATCTATAACACTTTTTTAAATAGATAACTAAAATTATTTACAAGGAAAT
>NW_014577189.1:497206-505378 GCF_000485595.1 Priapulus caudatus | reverse complement strand
GGGTTCGTTCGAACCCCCCGAACCCCCCCTGGCTACGGGCCTGCTAATGTGTGCCAGAATGTGTGAGTACCAGGTTATCTCATGTGTGTTTTGGAACCCAATAACGGAGTGTGAATTAGCAAATAATGTAGTGCAAGTAGTACATCACATATTTGTATTTCCACAGCAATGGTGGACTTTTCAAATTACTGATGACACTAAGACACATAATACACATTTACATTGTAGATGAACTTATTCTAAAGGGGTAACCCATCAGTGATGGTATTATAATAGGATTCTTATACATGTATAATCAAGTGACAGTGATTATTATTTAAAAGTGCTCACGTGATAGACATATTAACACTGACACCAGGTACGGCGTTGCCCGTTGTCATTAACGCAAGAGTCGTAACATTGTCAACCAGGGTTGCTGTGTAACCACCATGTAGGGATCCGCCTTTGTTTGTCACATCCTCGGTTACCTCGAACTCTATGCTACACCTTCCCTCGCCTGCAGATAAGATGCAGAACATGCAGGTAATAGACTAAAAAGTAGTAAAATATCTATAACACTTTTTTAAATAGATAACTAAAATTATTTACAAGGAAATATTAAGAATGATATATATATATATATATACGTATATCAAAATACATAACTTATAACCTTAAACATACATAAATACACATAAGTTCTAATTGCTTTACATGTACAGTTGTGTACAGATTTATTGTTATTAAATAACTCTTCCAACATGAACAAGTTAAGCAATAATATACGCTTCAGTGATCAGCATGTATTCTTCTTATTGTTTTAAAATTGCACACTTTTAACATAATATAAAAATTATTTAACAATGAATTACCCCAACCTGCCCTCATGCTCCACCTACAAACTTCGTATGGGTTCCATGGGCTATAATAGAACTGTCTGATTTCCGTCTGAGAGTTGCATCAGTAAAGGCTAATGTCTTGCCAACTTTTTTGACCTCCGCATCTGCTAGAAGTGTTTCATTCATTTGAGCAGCCTTCATATACCTACACATATAAGAAAAACATTACAATCATATACATCTGTTCTATTACTACACCTCTTCCCCTTCCTGCCCTTCCTCATTCACTTACTCCACCCCCTCAGAACCATTCTCCTCTTCGACACACTTAAACTTAACACTTAAAGTTAAAGAGGAACAATAGTGAAGACTGTGAGCATATTATGGGATATTTATTGCATAAAAATGACCCATTCGTTTGTAAAAATAAACTTAAAGCATGAGCATTCGTGACCACTGGCATGACACTGTACAACTGTACTGCACCCCCGGCAAAACTGCTTTGTTGAGTTTTTAATTTTTTCCATGTCTGACTGGTAGCTATAATCACAAAAGTGTAATTATATTTTATAATTATAATGACTCCCCGACTTTCTCCTCACAATAAATACATGCATTACCTAACTAAAACCTTGAGTGAATAGAGACAGATCTGTCATTATTCTGATTCACCCCTGCTAAAACTAATAGTAAAACATAGCCTACTGCAATGGCCCTTATAATAAGAAATGCCCTCCACTTGGAGCCTAGGCTGAAAAGTTCTGTAAGGTAAATTCGCTAGTGAATGCGAACGTAGTATATAGTGGAAACAATGGTGTGCAAGCAAACAAGCATCAACATTTTCAAGCTTTTCAAAAACATTTCTAACAAACATTGAATTGCAAAACATTGCACATGTAGTATAAATCAGAACCAACTGAACACAAATTATGTAGTAAACCTACAGTAATTGTCTTATTTCATCTTCCATTCGCTTTAATTCCTACATGCTTTCTAGTTCTTATAGCATAAAAATAATTTAGCTTCACTTTAAGTGTATTGGAGTAATCAGGGCTGTAGGCTAGGCAAATTCCTGGGGGGGGGGGAGGGAGGTTAACATTTTCAAGAAATAAATCACATCAAGAGCTAATAATACCTTAAGAGGTATTAGCTCTTGATCACATGTAGGATAGGATTACGCTGAAGGGACAATTGTGTATTTGTTCTATTATTTATTACATTTATTTTAGGATTACTTACAATTATAACCTAAGCTTTTTTTATTATGCTCAAAAATCTAGGGGCAGCTACTCCCCTTGTCCCACCCACAGAGCTTATGGGTCTGGTACTAAATAGTTTGTCAGGGGCAGAGTTCAATATTCTATCACATAACTGTATTTCCGAGTGCAAGAATTTGCTTAATTTAGATAATGCAGCATGTGCTAATGCAGACCGCAGAGCCAGCGTTTATATTGGGGGGCGGGGGTTCGTTTTTCTGCAATGTTGGCAAATTGCTCGGCAAGGGCCGGTAGCAGAATTGTTGTAACGCCAGGGGGTGTCTTAAACGTAACCCAAAGTTTGCGAGCGACGCGAAGGGGGGGTCTGGGGGGTCTGGACCCCCCCTTGTACACGCCCCGGGCGACGTGCTCGGGCGCGAAGCGACAGGCGAGGGAGCCAAGTCGACGAGCGGGGGAGGTGTGGGAGGGGGTGTTCACTGTCACGGCCTCCTGCACGATGGAGATTTTGTGCAAATTATTTACACTAAAATGGGAGCGACCTGAGGTAAAATTCTTGCAAATTTGGCAAAAAACAAAATTTTTTGGCTGGGGGGCTCGGGGGGGGGGGTTCGTTCGAACCCCCGAACGCCCCCCTGCTACGGGCCTGCTAATGCGTGCCAGAATGTGTGAGTACCAGGTTATCTCAATGTGTGTTTGTGGAACCCAATAACGGAGTGTGAATTAGAAAATAATGTAGTGGCAAGTAGTACATCACATATTTGTATTTCCACAGCAATGGTGGACTTTTCAAATTACTGATGACACTAAGACACATAATACACTTTACATTGTAGATGAACTTATTCTAAAGGGTTACCCATCAGTGATGGTATTATAATAGGATTCTTATATCATGTAATAATCAGTGACAGTGATTATTATTTAAAAGTGCTTACGTGATAGACATATTAACACTGACACCAGGTACGGGCGTTGCCCGTTGTCATTAACGGCAAGAGTCGTAACATTGTCAACCAGGGTTGCTGTGTAACCACCATGAGGGATCCGCCTTTGTTTGTCACATCCTCGTTACCTGCGAACTCTATGCTACACCTTCCCTCGCCTGCAGATAAGATGCGAATCTGCAAAAAAAAATATTGGCACTATAAGCGGCAGAGATTCTGCGCGCAATTCCGCGGCAAGGCGCACGCGACCCGCGGGAACGTCCTACGACAGTAATGCAGCGCTGGCAGCTATGGATCTGCGCCGAATGAATTGGCCGGCGCACGGATCCATAGCTGCCAGCGAACAGTCCGCAATTTTAGTGGGGAAACAGAGGGTAGACATTTGGCGGACCTGAACAGTGTTGACTTGTTTATAAAAACATAATTTCTCTCTTCGTAACCGAGCTGTGTGACGGCAAAATCACAGAAAGACTGACGAAATTCTCAGCGTTTCGCAAACCTTGCCCAGTAAATGGAAATGGCTGCAAGGACAAAGGCTATATAGACTGGGACTCGCTCGCCACCTCGATTACCCATCGAGTGACTAAGCTATATAAGCCGAGAAACACGTAGCAATACATGCATAAAACGGCGACAAACACATTACATCGCAATACATCGTATATATGTTAGGACTCTAGGCTATAGGCAGTAAAAATAACCTGTATATAAATATAATTGAACACTCAGCCTCAGGGTTTATTCATTTCTGTATTACATGAGCGCCTTATGAATTAGTTGTAATAGTCGGTTAATTTACGGTCCCAGTACACTTACTAGTTATATAGCCTTAGCTAACAAATATCAGTCTATGCATCAGTATACAGCAAGTGCCGTACACTACAACTACTTTGCAAGTACAACTTCCCGTCACTATGATATTGGATAGTAATGTAAATAACCCGACAAGACTGTACATATCAGTGTATGACCTGCAAGTCTGCACTGCAAGATCAAGGCTGCACTGCAAGATCATAGATTCGACTAGCTCAAAAGAAACGGTATTGCTAGGGTTAGAATACTAGGGTGTTATTGACGTTGTGTTGGTGTAGGGAGCTATGGATGGAGCTGGCAGCTGGTATATATGGGGTTGCACCGTCAAGGTAAGTGCGAGCAGGCGATTCCCAAGTTTTCTCGCGAAGTTTTTCTGGCACAAGAGCAATCAGGGCCCCCCCCGCTCGACCGCAGGGTAGACGAAGTTTTTGCTATAAGCAGCACGCTGGGACGATGTAATATATGCAAAAATGCTGTACGTACGCTCTCAAAACGATTTCAAAACAAATACTGCATCCAACAGGCTTCGATCTTTGTTTCTATTTGAAGAACAGTGTTGACTAACTTGACTTCTTATGAAAACATAATGTCTCTGTTCGTATAGAACTGTGTCACGCGAAATCACACAGACAGTCCAGGGAATAATTTTCCCGGTATCGCATCGGCAATTCGCGATTGTATTTTCAGCCATTTGCTACACATATTTTTTTATGAATCGCAGTTGTGCGATCGAGCCCATGCGAGATGTAAACGGAAACATACATGTTTACAATTTACTTTTATTCTTGGCTGCTTGGCCGCGTCAATGAAATCCACGTTACCCGACGATTTTATTGATTTGTTAACACCGGGCCAACGTGACTTTTAAACAATCCTGCACTCCCCCCCCCTCCCTACATCAATCAATATGCCGCCCCAGGCACGTATACACAGCCACGCTGTGCTGGCGCTGCACGCTCCGCGGGCTGCTTTCTTCGGCGACCTTTGATAATATAAAGTGAGGATGTCGTGGTCGAGGAGTCAGATAGCCGCCCTTCACAATCGCTAGAACTGTATTTCATCAATGTTTGGATATATAACGTAAGGAACCAACATTTGATTAAAGTTCTAGAAATTATTTTTACTCGCCAACATGGCGAGTCAGCTTTAGCTTTCACTCGCCCGCCCGATATTATTTTCACTCGACATTGGCGAGCGACGAGTGCCAAGCTCGCACGCTGTTTAAACGCTGTCGGGCAGCGTGCAGAATCGCTAGTGTGTCCTAGACTTGAGCTAGCTGTGGCCTGTCACAGGCAGACACGATAAACGCCAAGCATGCACTGCGGTGTAAATTTGCACGGTGATTGTCTGAAAAAAAAAATGCTATACAAATTTATCCAATTGCTATGCAAAATTTATTTTGTATAGGCACATTTGCTATGCAAATTTTTGGCTGGAAATTTGTTCCCTGCACTGACGAAATTCTCGCCACGACGCCACGCCCACGCGCTGACGCCACGAAGGCGGAGCTTTTCCAGAATCCAGATAACATCGTCATAATCATAATGGCAAACATCAGAACATCACATTGGTGCGTTAAGATGGATACGGGAAGTCGGAGCGGTAATGACCATTGCAGGGCTAGACGGCTACCGACCTTCACTCAGCCAACTATCGTTGGCTACACTGAAGTGAGTTACGCTAGCGTGTCGAACTGTGCACCGCGCGGCAGTCTAGGTCATCGAGCCAAGCGTTTTTTTTTTTTAACTTGAAAATGGTACGTAGATGGACTCGTTGCGCCATCTATGGGTCGCGATAACTTCCAAATTAATGTCAGGGCATGAACCAGCGAAAAGGGAAAATTATTTTTCTAACACGAAAAGGACGCGCGCCGAGCCCACACACCAACAAAAACGAGCATTTGGATTTATTCTCGCCCTACGTGCAAAGTCGAAAGGGCTTCTGCAATCGCCACAACTCCTCAATTGACCGATTATGCGGCTTTCTGTTGTACCCAGAGGGCCTCGGTAGATGTTTTCTAAATAGAGGGCAGCGAATAAGTCATTTTTGTCGCCGCGAGGCGGCGTTGGGCGAGCGCTTCGCGCGGATATCCGGGCTGCAGATCGTCTAGGCAGCACAGATATAACGATCATCTCCTGGGCGCAGCCATCTTGGATCATAGGGATGGGGTCCCGGGAAAACAAGGCGCGTATACGCGAAAAGCGATAACGCAATGTATAGAGTATAATAATCAATGCGGTTATGTACTATTAGTCAGCATAATAATTAATATACGAGATTTGAATAAAATGAATAGTCTAAGTTGTCGAAGAAAGGAATATTTACTTAGAAACGAGTTGCATCAGATGGTGCAATAATCGTATCAGCCACGGGTTGCGTCAGCAGGTGAAACTATTGCACCAGCTAACGAAATCTGCGTGGGGAGTAGTGTTTTGACAACGCGTGCTAAACAACGGCACGTAGGGGGGGGGGGAGGCGTTGCCAGCTAGGTATATAAGGCGCGCCGAACCGAGCAGGTTATTTTTCAGGTTAGGTTTAGGTAGGAAGAAGAGGAAGAAGAAGAAGAAGAAGAAGAGAACGAGGGAGAAAGCATTTTAGGTCTCAGAAAGTAAGATAACAGAGGGAATAGAAGCACGGGTTTTCAGGTAGGTAGAACAATGGGAGAGGGGAATAAAACGGGAAGGAAAGAAGACTACAGGTAAAATGGAGGCTCAGCCGGGATCTTTCACTACAAGTGAAGAAGAACGAGATTTCAGTTAGGTAGAGCCAGGAGCGACTACGAGGGAGACACCCTTGGAGGCTGCCTAGGTCTACGCGAAGCGAGGACGAACGGGAGAGAGGAAGACGAAGCCGGCGACGCGTTAATTCTTTAATCGTAGTCTAGTGGTTATAGGATTCGCTGCATATACGAATGCAGGGGAATTATTTGCAAGCTAGTAGGAAGCAATAAAACTATAACCGTACAGTTAACCGAATCTAACTGTGTTCTGTTCCACTGGTACCATCTGTTATTTGCTACGGGCATCACCGTCCTGCCTCACGGCAGGAGCGAACACTGAATCCATACAACTAAACACGCGTTAACTATATAAGGCCTGTCATACCGTAGTCGGCTACCCCTAGGGTAGCCCCAAGTTCCCATCTCGCTTAACACTACGTGTCCTACGACGTGTAACAGTCGGAGAGCCTGGTCGGTTTACCCCTAGGGTAGCTCTAGTACTATAGCTTGCGTTCATTAACTGCCGCAGGCGCCTGAATGCCGCAGGCCGCCTGCGGCACAGGCACTTGAAGCATATCAACTGTAAGCGCACGGCGCCGCCATTGCGCGTACACTAATACATAGATATAAGAGTATGAGAGTATAAGAGTATAAGTATATAAGAGTATAAGAGTATTATATCTATGTATTAGTGTACGCGCAATGGCGGCGCCGTGCGCTTACAGTTGATATGCTTCAAGTGCCTGTGGCCTGCGGCAGTTAATGAACACGGGCTATAGTACTATGCCCCTAGGGTCACTACACACGTTCGACGTTCGAGAGGAGCTGTTTTCTTACATCTTTCATAACACGGTCGAATCCTCGGCCTTTGCTTATGAAATTCCAAACCTTGAGAATGGCATCTTTAGATGCCATGGTACTGGTAGTAATGCTACTACTACATGAGAGACTACTACTTCGTTATCAAAACTTGAACTTCGACATGACACAAAAATGCCCTTTGACCACAGCAGTCAGCTGATGTAGCTGATTGGTCCTGTGGTGGCGTCATAGGAGCCATATATGGTTCTTTCACAGCCGATACCGCTAAGCAAATCGACGCCGAACGAAGGTAATTAGACTGACACATTATACACATAATATTATATGTGTTATTAAATGGTTAGCTGGAATTTATGCGAGGATATTACTGGTAACATTGTGAATAATTATAAGTAAATAAAAACAAGACATTTATTATAACATAGTATAAATCACACTTCTTTAGACAGTGCATGGTTATTGAATATTAACATTCCGTTATCAATAAACCTAACTACTAGCGGTACAAAAACTTATTGCAAGTCCTTCATCATTTTTTTAAATTACAATTTAAAAATGTCATAAACATTTGCAGATCGAATCTGTAGAGGTATAGGAAATTTCAAATAAATATAATTACGTAATTTTTTCCGTTGCTCAATACCTACTTGCTGGATATCTTTTTTCAATGCATCATTTTCTAAAACAGACAAATATATAACGGATACTATCCCTAAAAAATTAGAGTATTTATATTAAGAAATGCGATTAAAGAAACACATTGGTCGATCCAAGAGGGCTCGCGTACTCACACACACACGCGCGCGAGCGCGCACACACACACACGCGCGCGAGCGCGC
>NW_014577189.1:492595-494945 GCF_000485595.1 Priapulus caudatus | reverse complement strand
TGTGTGTGTGCAGCGCTCGCGCGCGTGTCGCTGTGTGAGTACGCAGAGAGAGAGAGAGAGAGAGAGAGAGAGAGAGAGAGAGAGAGAGAGAGAGAGAGAGAGAGAGAGAGAGAGAGAGAGAGAGAGAGAGAGAGAGAGAGAGAGAGAGAGAGAGAGAGAGCGTGTGTATGTGCGTGCGCGCGTGCGTGTCTTCGTGTATGTGTTTTGCGGTAATGGAATTTAAACTGGCTGCGCACTTTTCGACTGCAGTTTTACTCCGCGGTTGACAATGTCCCGCAATGTTACTTTCTATCAAGTAGAGTACGTAGCCGCACTTACTGCACGCGCGCACTTACTGCACGTACGCACTTACTGCACGTACGCACTTACTGCACGCGCATGCAATTACAATGTTGCTTTGCCGTCTCTTGCCGTCTTTAGGGTCTGGCAACATAAAAGCAACAATTGCACTTTTTTGCAATTAGAGAAAATAAAAGCAAATTGCCGTGGCAGCACCGTGCAGCCGTATATTTCCACGGGATGAAGCGCAGATCCGTGTAGCCCACTGAGCGGTATATCATACATATTGTATGTTATTATATAAAGTTCAGCGGTATATGACCACGTGTGAGAGTATTATATGAGCGTGTGAGTAGCGCGTGAGCGAGTGAGTAGTAATGCTGAACCGCGTTTAGATGTGAATTGGCTCACAAAAACGGACGGATGAACGTAGACGGTAGGTTCGCGGTGGATTGATATTGGTAGGGAGCCATAAAAAATTATTATTCACATCTGACATATACATAATTTTAGCTTTTATCCACTCCTGGATCTAAGTATGTTTTAGACATACGTGTAATATTATCAAGAGCTGTTAATACAATAATATTAATAATAATACAACAGAATAAATACATAATTACAGAAATAACACATGTATTATTAGCTCTTGATATGCGTGGTTCTTCCCAGGAATTTAAAAGGACGGATATGGGAGAGTGCCTGGAAAGGTGTTAAAGGAGTCAATCGCGTGTCATAAGCTGCCCCAATACACAGGTAAACTCGATCAGTTCAGAGAGGTACACATAAAACTGAAAATGCAGTATAACCGTGTTTGGATTTTCAAAAATAAACAGTTGGAGCATATTGAAGGATTTATAAGATGTCACAAATTAGCTTTAGTTTAGAAGGCATGTTGGATTTGACATGCATTAAAGGTCCGGGAAAACCCCTGCATATATTAAAGATATCATGGACACATGTATATATATTCAAAAGTGAATAAAATATCACTTATCTAAATAAATTCGTTTAAACTTTACTCTCGATAAATGTCATGATATATATGAATTATATGTGCGTGCGTGCGTGCGTGCGTATGTGTAGACATGAGATAATACGTGTTCATGATAATACCTGATAATATCAGAAGTGTCATAATGTAGCAGGGTAGAATCAATGGCCACGTATATCTACGTATAACTGTGTGTATCTGTGTAGCAGGGTAGTGTCAATAGCTGTGTATCTACGTGTATCAAGAGTAGATAATAACACATGTGTTATTATCTACTCTTGACGTGTATCTAGCCGATAGCGGCACTTAGAGGATAATTGAGTTAAAGACAAGTAGCGTTAGAAACCGATCGGTGTGTATCTGTATATGTGTCTATATCTACACTATATCTGTGCATGGCCGGCGTTCCATAATTAGGTTACCTCCACGAGTGCTATGGCCGGCACGCTGTAATTGGGCTATAGTGGCGAGTGCCTCTATCTCGGGGCGCTGTAATTAGATTACAGCTATGAGCACCGCACTTAGCCGCAGTAACGTATCACTGCTACGGCCGCGGGTCGCGCGAGTACGCCGTGATGCTGCCGTGTCGGCATGCTGCTATCGAGCCGGCATTCCGACACGGTGGAAGCCATCGGATAGGCGGGTACGTGTCGTGGCCCCCAGCGGGAGCCGGGCGAGAAGGCACTTAGGAGACCGTGTACTTAGAGGTGGCGTATAACAGTAAGCCTCCGAGATTGTTCACCGTTGCACTACTTCGTCTCTAGAAAAGGCCTTTTTTGGCATTTTTTTCCGCCGAAATTCGGCACTAGAGTGCAATAATTAGCATTATGCACGCAAGGTGGATGCGTCGTGGACGTCGAGAAAGCATTAGAAGTGAAATTGGTTTTGTTGTGTATTCGTGACATTCCGTCAGGCCGTTGGCGTAGCCACAGTCACCGGTTGGTGTTTTTTGTGTATGAAATGTGTTCAGACAACTTTGCAGAAATTCGCATCATAGAGCTGGCAAAAGTTTTGAGCGGAGCATAGAGCATGAATCTGTAGCATGAATAAAGTGTATGTTTTGTAAGTGTAGTAACA